>NC_029789.2:70981114-70983327 GCF_000816755.2 Arachis ipaensis | reverse complement strand
TATCATTTATTATTTTATTAATATATTTTAAAAAATTACCCCTTTTTAACTTTTAACCTTTAAAATTCACTTTTTACCACCCATAAATTTTAATATTTTTACTTTAACCACCCTAACTTTTGAAAATTACAAAATAACCCCCAAACAACAAAATATTTACTTCCTTCACTTTTATGGATCAAAAAGGTGATCTTAATTGTTCTTCACCACACTCAAAGTGTTTTTCGTGTTCTTCGTAAATTCTTCAGATTCTTTCTCTGTTTTTACCCGTTTTTCAATCTTTTCAGCAACCGATTTTTACCATAATTCAAAATAAAATTGCAGCCACTAAAGCCCCATATTTTCCCCTTGATTACAACACAAATTCAACAAATTTCATAGCTTAATTTCATCAAATTTCATCAAATTTTTACCAAAATTTCAACAAGAATCACTCATATAAACAATTAATTTCAAGCATAACCAAACCATATCATAATCACACAACTCAAACACAATTATTCAAGATTAACTTTACCAAACCCTACCTTAATTTGCTACTCTAAATCTGGTTACTCTTTGAAGTGTTCTTAAAGCACTTTTTCCTCCTAAATCCAATCAAGAACAACTTTAAAACTCAAAATTATCAACTAACCAAAACTTCAACAGCAGCTTAAGAAGGATATCCTCACCTTAAACTTGATGGAAATTGAAGATCTTTGGCCCATAAGTCAAGCTAAGCAAGAGATCTAAGGAAGAACATCAAGAAAACACATGTTTAGCATGGTTTCCTTGAAAACCGATTTGAAGAGGGAGGGAGACATCCATATCACCTGATTTCCATCCATGGAAAGTTACATGGTTATGTAGAGTAAGAAGAGAGAATCATTTTGGTGTAATCGGAGTTTTGATTTGAGTTTTAGTTCAGAATAAATCAAGCTTTGAAGATTAAGAACCAAGAACTTTCTCTCCTTTTTCTCTTGATAATTTTTGTCCAAAATGAGCAAATGTGGCAGCCTTAGAGGTCTTGGGGTTAAGGAAAGTCTTTCTTGATGATGATTGGCTAGTTTGGGAGGTGGTTGAAAAATATCTCAAGTGTATAATTACTAAAACTAGATGTATTAGAACAAACACTTAACAACACTTCTAGAGATTAATATCTGATCTACTAGTGTAAATGACACTAGTAACATGATTAACATGAGAATATAAGATATCTGATGAGGCATTAGTATTGCTAAAGTCATCAAAGAGTGCTTGTGTTAATCTGCACCAATAGACTATGAACCCGGTTAAACCGATCTCCTATTTTTAGCTAAAACAGATAAAATAACATTATAATATTATTCAATCATATCTAATATTAATATAATAATAATATCATATTACTATTTCTCTTCTCTCAAGAATTGAGTCCAGTTCATCAAATTGAGACTAATTACGGAAACCAGAACAAAAACTCCTAACTGATACGACTCAAAAACTAAGTTCTTCGCGACTGTGTCATCAAGCTTGTCTCAAAAGAAGTTCTTGCTTAATGATGACATAATGACAATGAGGATTGAGATGCTTGATGATACAACAGAGGTGTTTCCTTCACGGATCTTCCGGAGAACTCCGTGTCTTCAGAAAATTTCTCGCGTACTCAAAAATTGGGTTATTATAGTTCCTCTCTCGGTTTCCTATTGTATTGAGATTGGGTGTTTAATGTTCTTCCACTCCTCAGTTGAATAGCTTGACATTCTTCTTTAATCTGCTTAGATAATTGCTACCTGGTTTGGCTTAGCTGAGTTTCTATATTCCTGTTGGAAGTTTGAGTTTCTCGCAAGGCTACTTGTAATTCCAGCAATTGCTGGGCAAGGGCGTGTAGCTGCTAAGTCAATGGGCTATTTTATTTTGGAGGGTTAGATTCAGTAAATGCTGCCTTAACCTCTCCCTTCATGGAAGTCTCATCAACCGAGTACATATGTTGGTTTATGGCAACTGTCTCAATAAGTTCACGAGCCTCTTCAATTGTTTTCCTCATATGTATAAACAACCATCAAAGTGGTCTAGAGACATCCTAGTCATGTCTGTGAAGCCGTAATAGAAGATGTCTAATTGCACTCATTCTGAAAATATTTCAGTGGGGCATTTTCGTAGCATTCTTCTATACCTCCCCCAAGCATCATGAGGAGATTCATTATTCTCTTGCTTGAAGCCTTAGATGTCCAGCCTTAACTGGGTTAACTTCC
>NC_029789.2:70920146-70981024 GCF_000816755.2 Arachis ipaensis | reverse complement strand
ATAGCAAAGGGAAAGAATAGCAGTCTGTAGACATCCTAATCTACCTCCTCAGTATGTACTGTGTCAGCAATTTGTAAGAAATTTGCAAGGAACTCAGTAGGCTCTTCCTGTGGAAGTCCAGAGTACTGATAGTTTTTCTGCACCAGAGTGATGAGCTGAGGGTTTAGCTCAAAATTACTTGCTCTAATGGGGGGTATATTGATAATTCTTCCATAGAAGTCAGGATTGGGGGCCGTATAGGACCCCAGAGTTCTTCTGAACTGTTCATTCCCAATTGGGTCCACGATGAAGGAAGGTAGGAGAATTAGAAATAAAATTGGAAATTAGAATTAAAATATTTTTGTTTTTATTTTATTTATTTATTCGAAAAAAAAGAAGGAAATTAAAAGGCAAAATTAGAAACTTTAGTTGTCTTAGCCTTTGATTAACTAGAAAGAATTGAAAATTAATTGTGATTTTAAAAGTGGTTTTCGAAAATAGAAAAGAGATGAATTAGTTAGGAAGTTTTGAAAAAGAGGAAAGGGAGAAGAGAATATTAAATAGATACCAAACTTTTAAAATTAAAATAAGATAAAGCAAGTAACTAGTTAAGAAAGATTTGAAATAAGATAAGATAAGAGATTTGAAAAAGATTTGATTTTGAATTTTGAAATTAAGATAAGATAAGATAATGAGATATGGTGAAGATTTGAAAAAGATTTGAGATTTTAAAAATTAAGAGAAAGATAAGATAGGATTTAAAATTTAAAATTTGACTTCACAAACAAGAAAACTCCAAACTTAAAAAAATTTTAAATCAAGATAAAAAAAAAAGGAAGCAATATTTTCAAAAATTTGAATAAAGATAAAATATTTTTTTATTTTTTTCGAATTAAGTGAAGAAAGAGAAAAATAACCAAAAGACACCAAACTTAAAATTTTTAGATCAAATACACTATTTTTTTTTCGAAAATTTTAAAGAAAAATACTAAAAGATACCAAACTTAAAAATTTTAAGATCAAACAAAGAAAAGAAAGAAGAACAACTTGAATACTAAGAAGAGCACCAAAGAACAAATTCGAAAATTCAAGGAAAGTAAAAAACACACAAAAGACACCAAACTTAAGAACTGAAACTAGACTCAAACAAAAGATAAATATTAATAAAGAAAAGAAAAGATTTTTGAAAAATTTTTGAAAAAGAAAACAAAAGATTCAAACAAAAGAGTAACTAAACCTTAAAACATGCCTAATCTAAGAAACAAGATAGTCCGATAGTTTGTCAAACTCGAATAATCCCCGGCAACGGTGCTAAAAACTTGTTGCACAAAATTGACTTCGCAATATTCGCACAAATAGACCGGAAAGTGCACTGGGTCGTCCAAGTAATACCTCAGGTGAGTGAGGGTCGATCCCACGGAGATTGTTGGTTTGAACAAGAAATGGCTATCTGGTAGATCTTAGTCAGGCAGATAGAAAATATAGTTGTTGTGAAAAATGCATAAAATAGAATTAATAAAGTGTTACTAGATTGGTGTGAAATCAATGATAAGAGAACAGTTGAGGCTTCAGAGATGCTTTCATTCAATAAAAAAGAATAAATAAAGTGTTACTGGATCAATTTTTCTCACTGTCTACTTCAACTTCTGATAATTCATTCCACGGTAGGCTGTAAGTGATTAACGCCAGGTCAGTTGGTCATTAATCTCCTCTACTTCAGATCAAACGCCAGGTCAGTGGTCATCCAATCTGAATGGGGGTGAAGCTCTAGCAGTCCGTTCCCTTGGTGATCCTACTCAAAATGCCACAGACAAGGTCGGATCTTCTGGATCAGAGAATGCTACTTCAAGATTCTAGCCTATACCACAAAGGCCCTAATCGCCCCATACCTCGGCTGAACTGATGTCTCCAAGTCCCCAACGAAGTCGTGGATTAGTGATGACTTGCATCATCTACCTCTTTCTCTTATCTAAAAGGACCATAGAAATAGTGAAATCTCATTCAATTAATGCAATTTCAGGAACCAAATGATGAATTTTATGATACATTTCTTTGACTAGCTTTAGTAGCATTCAAGTCAATTAGCAACTTCTAATTATCAAAAAACAAAAGAATAAGATAACTCAAGAGTCACTAATTACTTTACCTAGGCCAAGAGGAACAAAATCTAACTCATAACTAAAAGAGGCATTTCAACAAACACATAGAAGGCAATAAAAGTAAACAACATGCATTGCAAGAATTAAAGAGAGATCTAACAACAAAGGCAATAGATCCATAATAGAAAATCAAATCAAACATGAAAAGACATAGAATTCATAAATTGCATTGAAAGGTAAATGGAGATCTACATAAGAATTCATAAAAAAAAAAGGAGAATTGAAGCAAGAGAAGAAGTAGATCTAGATCTAGAAGAAGAGAATTAAAACCTAAACCTAATCCTAATTCTAGAGAGAAGTGAGAGCTTCTCTCTCTAGAAACTAACTTTCCCTCCAAAACTAAAACTAAACTAAAATATGTCTTCCCAAAGTTCCTAATGCGTGATCCCTCTTCATTCCTTGGGTTAAATAGCATTAGAAATGAGTTGGATCTGGGCCTGGGAAGCCCAGAAATCACCCCCAGCGGATTCACTTTAAGTGGGTCACGCGCGAGCATCGACGCGTACGCGAACAACACGTGTGCGCGTCGGTTGACAAATTACGTTCCACGCGTACGCGTCATGGATTCATACGCGTCGCCATGCGACCTCGTCGTTTCACGCGTGCGCATCTGCTGCGCGTGCACGTGGAGTGAATTTATCCCAATCCTTGATTTTCCATGATTTCTCCATTTTGCATTCTTTTCTCTTTATTCCTTTGATCCATTCCTAGCCTTTTCAACCTGAATCACTAACACACACATTAAGGCATCTAGTGGAATAAAAGGTGAATTAAATTTAGCTAATTAAGGCTTAAAAAGTACGTTTTCACACTTAAGCACAAATTAGGAGACAATTATGAAACCATGCTATTTTAGTGGGTAAATGTGGGAAAAGGGTGATAAAATCCCCTAAATTCAGCATAGGATGCACCCACTAAATAGCGGTGCATCAAATCTCCCCACACTTAAACCAAGCATGTCCTCATACTTAAACCAAGAGATTGACAAAGGGTATTATCATTTATTAAAATATAAACTAACTAAGTGCAATCTATCTATATGCAACTATCTAAGTGCATGCACTTGCTTAGTCAAAATAAATCAATTTCCAAGAAAATCAATATAAGCACAAGGGCTAAGGCAATAGCAAATCTAATCCACAATTGAATTGGGTTATTAAATATTTTTATAAACTTGCAAGAAGAGATAATCATAGGTGAAAACATGTAATTGAGCAATCGAATCCTCACCGGATGTGTTTGCACTCTAGTCGCTCAAGTGTTTAGGGTTGATTCTCTCAATTTTCTCCTAATCATGCTTTCCAAGATTTGTTTTTCATCTAACAATCAAAATAAATGAAATAAATTTTTGATGGTTTAGAATTTCATAAATGAAATCTCGTTGCAAGTATAGTTTCTAAACCAACAATAATCCGTTCATACAAAAATTTGTTTGTCACAAGTACAAACCCCTAATATTAATAACCGAAGTTTTCAAACCTCGGGTCGTTCTCCCTAGGAATTGCAATAAAGTGTTCTTGTTATTGGTTATGGACATGTATATGTTGGGATTTTGAATAAGAAACAAGAAAAGTAAATGATAAAGGAAATCAAATGACAAAAAGGTCTTGGCGAGGTTTGGTGGTCAAGGCTCTCTATCCTTATCACTAACCACATTATGATAATTGCAAGGATTAATCCCACTAAGTTATCTTCTAACAAGTAGAGGAAAATTAAGTGAGCTATATCAATCCAAGTCCATAAGTCCTAGCTATTCACTAATTGAATTAATGAGAGCTAGAGTCAATAGCTATCAACTATCAATCACTTGGACATTAGCAACTCAAGAATTCCTAAGTTACCTTCCCAAGCCAAGAACATAAAATTCTACTCTAACATCTTCTCAAGCATTTTGATAAACACTTGGAAGGTATAAAAGGAAAGCATAGTAAATTGACAACAACAATGAAATCTAACAACACTTATTACAAAGAATTAACAACAACAATCAAAAGGAACATTATTGACATGAATTACCTCAAATTGAATTGAAAGAGAATAGAATGCACAAGAGTAGATCTACAACAAAGTATGGAAACAAAATAGAAGAAATTACAACAAGAGAATAGAAGAACAACATGTAACAACAAAGAATTAAGAGGTGGAAGTAGATGAAAGCATGAATCAAAACCTAAATCTAAGCTTATTGACCTAAACCTAATCCTAATTCTAGAGAGAAGTGAGAGCTTCTCTCTCTAAAACTAACTAATCCTAATCCTAATGTGTGTAAAATGATGGAATCCCCCCTTTGCTCTTCAATCCTTGGTCCTTTAAAGCATTTTGGCGCCAAAGTTGGTTGCAAATTGGGCCCCAGAGCTTCTCAGAATTCGCTGGGGATGTTTTCACTTTAAAATCATGTGCCGGCACCGACATGTACACGTGCTACACGCGTGCGCATTCCTGAAGTTTTCGCAATCCACGCGTGCGCGTCCAGTGTGTGTGCGCATGGATGACTGTATCCCAATTCCTTGGCTTTTCATGATTTCTCTACTTTGCATGCTTTCCTCTTCACTCCTTTGATCCATTCCTAGCCTTTTCAACCTAAAATCACTTAATAAACAAATCAAGGCATCTAGTAGAATCAAAGGTGAATTAAAATCATCAAATTAAGGGTCTAAAAGCATGTTTTCACATTTAAGCACAAATTAGGAGACAATCATGAAACCATGCTATTTTCTTGGATAAATGTGGGTAAAAGGTGATAAAATCCCCTAAAATTACTGCAAGATAAACCCTAAAATGGGTTTTATCAACCTCCAACACTTAAACCTAGCATGTCTTCATGCTAGAATCAAGAGAAAACAAAGGGTATCAACATTTATTCAATGTAAACTAACTAGATGCAACCTGAACTATATGCAACTATCTACATGAATGTAATTTCTTGGCCAAAACAAATCAACCCCAAAGAATATCAATAAAAGCACAAGGGCTAAAGGTATTAATCTACCAAGCCAAACCATAATTGAATTGAGCTAGTAAATATTTGACAAACTTGCAACAAAAGTGATGATTGTAGGTTAAAACATGTAATTGAGCAATCGAACCCTCACCGGAAGTGTTTGCACTCTAGTCGCTCAAGTGTTTAGGGTTGATTCACTCAATTCTCCCCTAATCATGATTTCCAAGATTTGTTTTTCTTCTAACAATCAACATTTATTTCATGCATGCCTACAAATATCATGAGGTCTTTCTTTAGGTTGTAGTGGGGCTAGGGTCAAGGTAGGATGCATATTTGGTCAAGTGGACTTGAGATTTGAATCTTTGATAAGCTTAGACTTCCCACCTAACTTATGACACCCTATACAATTAAGTTCAAACCTAACTACCCATTCTTCACTTTTTCACATACTCATGCATTTTCTTTTCATTTCACAACACATATGCATTGATCTTTATTGAACTTTACTTTGGGACATTTTGTCCCCTTTTTTTTTTCTTTTCTTTTTATTTTTCCTTTTTTTCTATTTTTTTCTTTTTGGTATATATATTTTTTCTTTCTTTTTATTATTATTTTTTTTTCTTTTTTTTTTTTTTGCAATAAAGTATATACAAGAGCATCAATACATATGGTTTTACATTTAATCAACACATAAGCATGTATCCAATTCCCAAATATAGAAATACAAAACAAAAACACCGTTTTCTCTTAACCAAAGTCCCAAGTTTTCCCACACTTGAATGACACACACACTCACTAGCCTAAGCTAGTCAAAGATCCAAATAAAGGACAGTTATTGTTTTTCGCTTTAAGGCTTGTAATGTGCTAAAATTAAGACAAGTGGGTTAATCGTAGGCTCAAATTTGGCTAACAAAGGGGGGTAAAGGGTAGGCTATTTGGGTAAGTGAGCTAAATGAAATGATGGCTTTAATCATATAAATGCATGAATACATGGAATAATGGACATAAAGAATCAAACAAATCAAAGATTACAATCATAGGAAGGGAATAATGCACACAAGAAGGAAAATAAGTGATTATAAGATGTAACCACACAATTAAGCTCAAAACTCACAAGCTTGTGTTCTTAGCTTAAAAACATGATCCACAATGTATATGAATCAAGCAAGTTCAATGAAAGATTATCACTCAAATCAATTGAAGTGCCCTATAGATAAAATCCTTGAAAAAATTTCATTATTTTGACTAAGCTTATTATGTGTATGCAAAATAGGAAATGCAACAAAAATCCCAAAAGACATAAAAATGAAATGAAAGAGTCCACACTTAAAAGTTTGCACCGTCCTCGGTGCATTCAAAGATGAGCAAGAGGGTACGGCGACTTTCCGTATTGCCACCTTCAGTTGGTGGGTCATGATGACAAGTCATCTTATGCTAGCTTTTCAAGTATTTTTCACTTGTTTCATTAGGTTTTATGCACTTTCTTGCATTGTGATGCCAGGGCATCTTGGCCAGTTTCACTGACCTTTTCTTTACTGTTTTAGGATAGTTTCATACATTTCTTTAGGAAATAAGCTAGTTTTGGGTAAATATTCACTTATGCCTTGATTCAAGCATACATTGTGCATTTTACATAATTTCATGAGGATTTTGCATAAGTTTAGTGACAAATATTATGTTGCATTACTCATGACTTGGACTAGAGCTTTGATGCACTTTATTGCTTGATTTCAGGACCAAAAAGGAAGCAAGAAAAGTGGAGGTAACTTGCAAGATTAATGAGAAAAGTGATTGCCAATAACATTATCAAAAGCCATCAATTCCCACGTTAGAGAGTCACGTTAACTAAGTTAACGTGAACTCTAACGTGGAGAAGAGAAGTTGAGCCAACGTTAGTGACACTTAACATTGTCACTAACGTTGGCAATTACTCAACTAAAGTCTCCGCCCACTTCGCACTTTCTCTCTGCAAGTAAAGCCAAGCCCAAATAAAGAAAGGAACTGCTTCAAACTCAAGATCCGAAGGCCCAAGACTTGAAGAATCACACTAGAAGCTGAGAAGAGCAGTATATATAGGAGTAGCTTTGAATTAAGAAGTAGCTCAGGAGGCTGGGAAAAAGAGAACTACTCTCTGTATTTTACTTTCTTTGCAAATTCTACTTTTATGATGTATTCTCCATCTTTGTTTTCATTTTCAAGAGCTATGAAAAACTGAACCCCTTTCATTGGGTTAGGGAGCTCTGTTGTAATTTGATGGATCAATACTAATTTTCATTATTCTTCTTCTATCTTTCCTCTTGATTTTACTTGAAAGCTTTCGATCTTCATCCAATTGAGTAGTTATCTTGGAAGAGAAGCTACTCAAACTTGGATCTCTTTTGAACCTTGGTTTGGAGGAGGTGTTCAAGAAGACCCCAATCAACATTTGACCACCTTCCTGAGAATATGTGACACCGTGAAATCTAATGGTGTTCATCCTGACGCCTATAGACTGCTCTTATTTCCCTTCTCACTCAGAGACAAGGCAGCCAAGTGGCTGGAATCCTTCCCAAGGGAGAGCTTGACAACTTGGAAGGATGTGGTGAATAAATTCTTAGCAAGATTCTACCCTCCTCAACGAATCAATAGGCTGAGAGCTGAGGTTCAAACCTTCAGGCAACAAGATGGTGAGACTCTGTATGAAGCATGGGAGAGGTTCAAAGACTTAACAAGGAGGTGTCCACCTGACATGTTCAACGAATGGGTCCAGTTGCACATTTTCTATGAAGGGCTCTCTTATGAGTCAAAGAAGGCAGTAGACCATTCATCTGGAGGATCCTTGAACAAGAAGAAGACCATTGAGGAAGCCATAGGTGTTATTGAAACAGTAGAAGAAAACGACTACTTCTATGCTTCCGAAAGAGGGAACACAAGAGGAGTGATAGAGCTAAACAATGTAGATGCTCTGTTGGCCCAAAACAAGCTCATAACCCAACAGCTGGCTGACCTCACCAAGAAGATGGAGAGGAACCAAGTAGCAGCAATCTCATCTTCATCAACAATCCAAGAAGGAGTGAATGAAGAAGCAGAGGGGAGTCAGGAGCAAGCCAAATACATTGGGAATTCACCAAGGAAAAACTATGATCCATACTCCAAGACTTACAACCCTGGATGGAGAAATCACCCGAACTTTGGGTGGGGAAGTGAGCAAGATCAAAAGCAATTCACCAAGAGGACATCTCAACACCCCCACAACAACACTTCTCCACATACTTATCAAAACCAAAACAGCACGTCTGCTCCGAATCACTCATCAATTGATGACAAGCTCTCTAGGATTGAAGCCTTACTTGAAGGAATATGCCAAGAGATTCAAGAAAATAAGGTGTTCAAAGAGGAGGTGCGAGCCAATATTAAGAACCAGGGAGAGACCATCAAGAAGCTGGAATTTCAGGTGGGATATTTAGCTGAAAAGATTCCCAAACCTACTGATAGCTTCCCAAGTGACACGGAGAGAAACCCCAAGGGAGAAGCAAAGAAAGTAAGATGGGAAGATTGCAAAATGGTCACTACAAGTGATCAAGAGATTGAAGACAAGCAAAGCAAAGTGTGCAAACAACCTGAAGGCAACTCAACAAAGGAGGAGGATAGAGATCACAAAGAACCAGAAATCTCACAACAAGAGCTGCTGAAGCTCTATGCACCATTCCCTCAACTGCTCAATGGTGCTGTGGGAAAAAGAATATACTCAAGGTTCCTAGACTTGTTTGCATCTCTGCATGTGAACATACCATTCATCAAGGCAATTCAACAAATGCCTGCATTCATCAAGTATATGAAGGAATTTCTTCCTAGGAAAAGCTCACTCAAGGGAGGGCAGACTATAGTGATGAACAAGGAATGTAGTGCCCTTATTCAACCTGAGTTGCCTACAAAAAGAAGAGACCCAGGAAGTTTTCATATACCTTGTGCCATAGGTGAAAACATGTTCGACAGAGCACTATGTGATTTAGGGGCCAGCATCAACTTACTGCCCTTATCCCTGGTGAAGGGGCTGCAGATCAATGAGATAATGCCCACAGATGTCATTATCAGACTGGCTGACAAAACTCAAAAGCAAGCAGTAGGAGTGGTGGAAAATGTGTTGCTAAAAGTTGGGAAGTACTTTCTCCCAACAGACTTTGTCATTCTGGACATGGAAGAGAGTCACACTCATCTAATCATATTGGGAAGACCATTCCTAGCTACGGCCAGAGCACTTATTGATGTAGAGAAAGGGGAGCTAATATTGAGAATCCATGATGAACGACTCAGCTTCAATGTTTTCAAACTCTCACAAGAAACAGATCAAGAGGACAAGGAACTAAGCACAAATGATAATGAGACACTGAAGGAGGAAACAAGCACTGAAGCACAGCCAGTTCATTCTGAGATCCCCTTAACTGACAAACAAGGAAAACAGCAGTTGCCACAGCTCAAGGAAAAGTTGGAGGAACCTAAACCTCTAGAGGCAGGTGAAGACAGCACCACAGCTCCTTTAGAAAAAGAGGTCACCAAAGGGAAGGCAACCTCAAAAGAAACAAAGAAGAAGGTACCAAGAGGGTGGAAGAACAAGAAGATCCCTACGGAAGACTTCTCTCTAGGGGATAGAGTTGTCTCAGCCTACTTTCCAGATATTCTCCCTAATCTCCCTACTGTGCCATCTCAATTACCCAAGGTCTTCACTATCAACAGAGTTCTTTCTCTGGAACATGTGGAGATTATTGATCCAACCAATGGATACAAGTCCACAGCAAGAGGGGAGGACTTTAAGCACTACCAACACTACCAACGAAGGAAAAACGTCAAGCTAGTGACGCTAAAGAAGCGCTTCATGGGAGGCAACCCATGTTTTATATGCTTTCAGATGATAATGAATAAGTCAATCTTTATGAGCTTCAATCCAAACTTAACAAACAATTGGTGAAAATCTTCTTATGCAAAATATAGTGGGGAACAAGTTTGGTGTTCAAAGCAAACCAAGATGCATGCTAGTCTTGGAAGCTTTGAACAAAACTTTTCATCACATTGCTTCAAACTAAGTTTGGTGTCACCCCATGGTGCCACCAAAATGCATATAAGGACCCACCAATAGTTAGTTAGTTAGTTAGAATTCATAAACAAATAATCAAATCCTTTCTTTCATTTTTTTCCTAGCCGTATATTTTTTTTTATGATATTAATTTCCGTGTTTCAAATCTTTATAGAAAAGGAAAAGAAGCATAAAAAGGGATTGATTGGACAATTAAATGGGGGAGATTTTGCCACTTAATGAAGAGCACTACACACATGTCTCAAGAGGAAACGCATGGGGAAACGCTGCCATGCAACATTGGAGAAAGAAAACCCTTGAAGACCGAACCAATCACTCTCCTTAAAGTGATGATCCTTGTCTTTCCTTCATATACAACCCCATCCGTCCATCTAGTAAACATTCATGCAATCTACACCCTTCACTCACTCATGATTTTCTTATATAAGTGAACCTTAGTGCATGCTCACTCCTCACATCCAAATCCCCACTCTCCACACTTCTATTGGCACACTAAACTCTTCATCACAAATTACTTTAACCAACCCACTCTTCATCTATCCGAAGCCCCAAATCCCCTCAAACAATAATTCAAGTCATGGCATCATCAAGCTCAAAGAGGCAAAAGAGGAAAGGGCCTATGGAGAGTGCTCCTTTTGATGACAAGAGATTCAAAACTGCCTTTCATGAGCATGAATTTGAGCGGATAAGTGCCAGAAGGATATTGCCAGAATTAATCTTCCAAATCAATGCCAATGAATCACCACAGATTTGGAGAAAAATCGAACAGAGGGGTGGCAATTGCTCACCAGTCCAGAGGGGAAGATCAATGGAAACCTCATCAAAGAATTCTATGCAAATGGAGTTAGAGAGGATAAGACCAAAGCCCCAACCTTCAAAAGCTATGTGAGAGGAAGGGAGGTGGACTTCAGCCCAAGTGCCATAACAAGAGCTCTTCACTTGAAATCACCTCATTTTGATGAGGAGAGTTATCAAGCAGGGATAAGTAGAAGCCCCGATAAGGATGAGCTCTCAGAAATAGCATCAGATATCTGTGTCATAGCTGCTGACTGGGAGAGGTATTCAGATGGGAGACCAAAATTCATAAAATGGGGAGACTTTCACCCTGAGGCCAAAGGGTGGTTTGAGCTTGTAAGGAGGTCCATCCTACCAGCTGCTAATAATTCAGAGGTTAACATCAATCGAGCCACTATGGTACAATGCTTAGTACAAGGTGGGGAAATCAAAGTGCATGAGCTCATTGCCGAAGGGATTCAAGAATCAGCTGAGAAAGCTGACTCAGGTGCCAGACTTTGGCAAGATGGAAGATGGTGGTTTCTAGAAGAAGCTGCTTAGAAAAGGCAAAGGATGTGGAAGCACAAGCATTCAAGAGAGACACAATGAGGACAAGCAAGGAGGGGAGCAGGGACATCCACATGAATGAAAGGTGGTGGAGTCCTTTTTAGTCCATTGTTTTATATGCTTTAAATAAGGAAGATCTTGTATGAAATAGAACCTGCTTCCATGTTATGTTTAAACTTTTTAAAATTCTGTCTTTTAAATTGTCCTTCTGAATAGGTCCATGATTTCTGGTTTAAATGTCACTGCATCATTCCCTTATTTACTTGTAAGCTTGTCCATTTTAAATCAAATTGAAGAAGAGAATGTTTATGTTTTTAAAAGACCAGAGTAGGGTTCCTAATGTGGAGGTGCATTCATGAATCTTTGGGGTAGTCATAAGTTAGCTAAGTTAGTTCAACCACAAGGTTAGGAGGACAACTATCTATCCTGAATACTTGACTTTGGATATACTCATGAGACTAAGTTAATAACAAGATCCTAAGAAGAGAAAAGGGAAAGAACAATGGAGGTGAAAAACAAAAGAAAAAGAGTAAGCAATAAGGCTAGGCATAAATAGTTTTACCCTTGAGGCAAGTGTCTGTGGTGCTCCTATGTGAGGGATCTACTTGGATGAATAAGCTCTTAGGGGTGCTTTATCACTTGGTAACTTGAGTTAACTAACCCGGGATTATCAGCTGAAAATCCATTATCAAGAGTAACCCTCACTACAGAGCATTTAGTAACCCAAAGAGGTGCTGGACACCAAGGTCTCAAGAAAAGAAAATAAATAAACTATATGCATGTGGTGTGTATGTATGGGGGAGAGACTTGAGGGAGTAATTCCTTAGGGGTGCTTCAACACCTACCACCTTGAACCAACTGGTTCAGGAGTGTTGGCTGAAAGCTTATCTTAAAGAGTTGCCCCCTTAAAGAGCACTTAGCCTAAATAACACAAATAACCCTTGAAATAACAATAAAAGGATCAATGAATAAAAGTCTCATGAGATATAAACAAAGTAAGTGTTTAGGGACATGATAAAGGTCTGAAAGCCAGTAATGGAATGAACCTAAGTTGCTATGCATGAAACCACCATAAAATCAGTAATATGACTTCCATAAGGATGACTCATTCCTTTGGATATTCCATTCATCATTCTCTTGTTCCAGTACTTGCTTAGGGACAAGCAAGCTTTAAGTTTGGTGTTGTGATGCCAGGGCATCTTGGCCAGTTTCACTGACCTTTTCTTTACTGTTTTAGGATAGTTTCATACATTTCTTTAGGAAATAAGCTAGTTTTGGGTAAATATTCACTTATGCCTTGATTCAAGCATATATTGTGCATTTTACATAATTTCATGAGGATTTTGCATAAGTTTAGTGACAAATATTATGTTGCATTACTCATGACTTGGACTAGAGCTTTGATGCACTTTATTGCTTGATTTCAGGACCAAAAAGGAAGCAAGAAAAGGGGAGGTAACTTGCAAGATTAATGAGAAAAGTGATTGCCAATAACATTATCAAAAGCCATCAATGCCTACGTTCGAGAGTCACGTTAACTAAGTTAACGTGAACTCTAACGTGGAGAAGAGAAGTTGAGCCAACGTTAGTGACACTCAACATTGTCACTAACGTTCCAATGTGCCCCTGGGTCTCACGTTAGAGTCCACGTTAACTAGGTTAACGTGGCTTCTAACGTGGCCACTTATGAGTAATTGCCAACGTTAGTGACAATGTTAAGTGTCACTAACGTTCTCGAAGGATTAACAAGGCAACGTTAAAAGCCACGTTAACCTAGTTAACGGGGGTTTTAACGTGAGGCAAAGGGGTGCATTGGAACGTTAGTGACAATGTTGAGTGTCACTAACGTTCTCGAAGGTTGGCAAGGACCACGTTAGAAGCTACGTTAACCTAGTTAACGTTGGCTTTAACGTGAAACAAGAAGGGGCACACTGGAACGATAGTGACAATGTTGAGTGTCACTAACGTTCTCGAAGGATTAACAAGGCAACGTTAAAAGCCACGTTAACCTAGTTAACGTGGGTTTTAACGTGAGGCAAAGGGGTGCATTGGAACGTTAGTGACAATGTTAAGTGTCACTAACGTTCTCGAACTTATATTCTCACTAAATATTAACACCCCTAACGTCCTGAACTAAAGTCTCCGCCCACTTCGCACTTTCTCTCTGCAAGTAAAGCCAAGCCCAAATAAAGAAAGGAACTGCTTCAAACTCAAGATCCAAAGGCCCAAGACTTGAAGAATCACACTAGAAGCTGAGAAGAGCAGTATATATATGAGTAGCTTTGAATTGAGAAGTAGCTCGGGAGGCTGGGAAAAAGAGAACTACTCTCTGTATTTTACTTTCTTTGCAAATTCTAGTTTTATGATGTATTCTCCAACTTTGTTTTCATTTTCAAGAGCTATGAAAAACTAAACCCCTTTCATTGGGTTAGGGAGCTCTGTTGTAATTTGATGGATCAATACTAATTTTCATTTATGAGCAAATCCCCCATTTCCATTTACAATTCTGCAATTTATTTTCAGTCATTTACTTCCAGTCCTTTAATTCTAGCATTTACTTTTCTGTTATTTACATTCTCGCCATTTTATTTTCTGTAACTCTCAACCCAAATCCTGGATTCGCTCAACTAGAACATTCTTCTAATTAAAGTTGCTTGATCAATCAATCCCTGTGGGATTCGACCTCACTCTATTGTGAGTTTTTACTTGACGACAACTTCGGTACACTTGCCGAAGGGAGATTTGTTGAGAGACAAGTTTTCCGTGCATCACATTGTAAGTAAGTGATTTGGAGTGGATTTGCATGGTTTTGTTGAATCAATCAACCATCCTTTATTTGACACAAAATAATAAGGTTTAAACTAGAATTAGTTGGTTTTTGAATGATTTATAAACCTTGTAAATTTGGTGATGCTTTGATTGGTTGTTTTGATTACTTGTAGGTGAAGAAAATAATGAAATCAAGAAGGCGTGCCTATTAAAGTGTGGCCTAAGGAGATAAAAGCGTGGCAATCAAGGAAGCAAAAGCATAGCACTCACTAAGTGAGCGTAGCGCTCTCTATTTGAGCGCTGGAGCATTAACACTGGGGCCAAGGGAGCACAAGGGCATAGCGTTGCATTTAAACAAGTAACTGAGCGCCCAAGGAAGAAAGCAAAATGAGGAGCACTCCATTAACTTATTTCACTTTATCGTGCATCAACCAAAAGAAAATCAAGGCGCCATACCAAGAACTGAACTCACCAAGTTTCGAACCAAACACCTAGGGAGCAAGGAGGAAGCGCTACTTCAATAAGTGCTTGGCACAAAAGAATTGCTCACACAATGCAACCAGTAAGAGTCGAAGAGGAGTCCAAGAGCACAAGCAAAGGGTGCTGAGTTAAGAGTTTTCACTGAGCGCTAGTACAAGGAAAATGGGCACCGAATTAGTTCCACCAAGGCTCGAAGTTGAAGCCTCATTCCACAACAAAGGGCACTTAGTGAAGTTTGTTAACTGAGCGCTAGTTTCATAAATTGAGGGGCCATGGTGGCCTCACCATGATTCAAAGCTGGAGTCCCTCATTCCTTCACAATGGAGCGCTAAGTTGGAATAGGCAACTGAGCGCTATGGAGGCTGCACCCTAAAGCTTGGCATGCAACAAAATTAAGGAACCTAGGCCATGAATTTTAGCGCTCCATAGGTGAAGTTAACTGAACGCTTCCCTGGGAGCTGCACCGTGGCACAATTTTAATTGAAAACCATATTGGATCCAATTCTTCACCAATTTGAAAACTCCACTCCAAAGTCTAAATATGAAAATTAGAAAGTGTATAAATAGGAATTAGTTTGATTTAGAGAGGACCTTCTTTCATTTTTTTTGTTATACCTTTTAGTTAAATTTTAGTTTTCACTTTAGCTTTCATTTTGGAATTTGGGAATTGGATCTAGCTTTCTGTTTTCAATTTCATTTCTTCTGAAACTCTTGCTATTTGTTCTTGGAATTTGAATTGAGATTGAAGAGCTTCATTGATTCTAAGTTTGAGAATCATCCTTTACCTCTCTTCTCAATTGTTCTAAGAATTGGATTTGAATTTAGTTTTCTGTCTTTATTTACTTTCTTCAGCAACTTTTACTTTCTGTTTTGAGTTTTGGATTGAGATTGAAGAAATTCTGTTTCAATTCTTATCTGAAATTCATCCTTGTTTTCCTTCTGCACAATTTTAAGGATTGAGGATTGGATCTGATGTTCTTTTACTGCTTTCATCTATATTTCCTCTACAATTTATTTTTTGTTTGATCAAGGGTGTAATTGAGATCTAGATCCTTGTTCTAATCTCGTTCCTCCTCTTGGATCTTCAATTTCTCTTTTAGATTTTGCAATTGAGCTGAGTTTACTTTCTGTTTTTTTCTTCAAGCAAATTTTACCTTTATGTTTAGATTTTCTGCAACCTATTTTATTTTCTACTTCTCTGATTAATTGCTCTTTACAATCTCTGGTTGAATTCTGAATCCCAACTCCCAAATCCCTTCTAATCTTCAAGCAATTTACATTTCTTGCACTTTAAGCTTCAGCTATTTACATTTCTTGCAATCTAAGTTTCAGTCATTTACATTACTTGCACTTTAAGTTTCAGCTCTTTTACTTTCTTGCACTTTAAGTTTCATGCAATTTACTCTTCTGCACTTTACTTTTCTGTCAATTTCCCCTCTCCCTTTTAGTTTCATGCAATTTAGCTTCTGTCTATCACAATTCACTCAAATCATCAACTGTTTGCTTAACTAAATCAACCATCTAACTAAAATTGCTCAATCCTTCAATCCCTGTGGGATCGACCTCACTCTTGTGAGTTATTACTACTTGATGTGACCCGGTACACTTGCTGGTGAGTTTAGGTGTTGGAATTCGATTCCAACCCATCAAGTTTTTGGCGCCGTTACCGGGGATTGATTTAGATCAACAATGATTAAGTGGGTGAGAAGTCTAGATTAAGCATTCTCTTTGTTTTGTTCTCTGTTTTAGGTTGAAACCAAGGTATTTGTGTTTTTGCCTCACTAAGAAATTCTCATCTCTCATATGAGTAATTTTAGTTTTCACTAGTTGTGTGTTTTACAAAAATCAAATGGAGTTCAACTCATCTTATGATCAAACAAAATTTATGGGATATTACCCACCATCACCAATCTCTAATGGTGGCCGGGAATATCACCAAGAAAATACAACTTCTGAGCACTCCAATCCATAGAGATTTGCTTCAGAGACACAAGATGAGCAAGAAAATCATATGGGATACCAACCACCACCATAAAATGATTCATATCATTATCCTCATGGTGGTTGGGAGTATCACCAAGAATTAAAAGAGTATAAACATCTCCCAGAGCCACAAAGTGACTCATACTGTGATGACAGTTACACAAATTGTGGCTGGGAAGGGAATGTTACAGTTCATACTCCATTCATCAAGAGACATCTTCCTTAGATTATACTCTCAATAAAGTCATGCAGAATTGTCCACCCTCACTTTCCATTTTCTTATTTGAAAGTTCTTCATCACTTGATTATGCCTCAACACAAAGTTTCCTCCAAGATCCATACAACTCATCTCATCAACCACAAAATTCATTCCACAACTAACAAAATTCACTCCATAACCCTCAAAACAACTTCACTACAACACGTTCATGTCCACAAAATTTCTGTCAACCTTTAGAGGATCTCCTTCAAAAGTCCAGAGAATTTTTTGAAAGACAAGAACAATCCTGGAAAAGGCAAGAAACTCTCTACAATAAGATGAATGGATACTTGGAGCAAGCAAGAAGAAACAGAGAATTGCTAAGCAAGGAAGGTGAAGATCAATTGGTAGATAAAAAGGAGGAAGTGGAAGAACAAGAAAGTGAGGAAGTCAGTCAAGAAAATTCACACTCAAGTGAGGCAAAGAAGTACATGAAGGAAGAGCTCATTGAGCCATCGATTCAAAAGGATCTGGATGAAGATAAAATTCCAATAAACACACAGCAACTATGTCTTGAATTCAAAGGAGTGAAGGCAACTAACAAGAGCACCAATCCTCTCCCTGATCCAGCAAGCAAGCTCAATCAAGCAATTTACAAAAGGAAGCTTGTTGAGGAGAGGCCAAGACAAGGGACAATAGCTGAATCTTCTCTCCCCTTGAGGTCATTCCTCTTAACAAACTGGAAGAAGAGGAAGAAAGTGAAGAACATGTAAACCGTAAGTAACATTTCTTCTCTTTGCTTTGTTTATTTTCTTTCTCTGCTTTGTTTAAATTTCAATAAATTGGCATATGATTACATTCTATGTTTGGTGTTGCCATGCAACACTTTGTTTTCAATCCCTCTGGATGATTGCATCAATTTTAAAGTGTCACACTAAGATTCTAAGTTTGGTGTGCCACTTAATTTTCTATGCACTTTATTCAGCAACACCACTTGTCTTCATAATCATAATGCCCTTTACAGTGTTATTTTTCTTCTTAGTTTGACAATTTTAGTTTTCTCTTTGTTTTAGTCATTTACTTATTTTTAATGCTTTCTTTTATTAACTGTTTTTGTTAATACATCACCAAGAGATCCTTATTCATGACAGATTCTTGGCTTGGTGATTGTATTTAACATATAACAGTTCCTTGTGTTTAGTTTTAGTTCAAATAAATTGACATATGATTGCATTCTATGTTTGGTGTTGCTATGCAACAAAATTTGGTTCCAATCCTTACTAGATACTTGCATCAATTCCAAGTGAAAGTGTCACACTAAGTTTGGTGTGTCACTTATCTTTTATGCCATGTATCATGCACACCTTCTTATCTATACAATCACAATGTCTCTGTCTTTTGTGCCTTGATTGTTATCTTCAATTTTGCTTTTTTAAAACACATGTACTACTAACACTCTATTGTGTAAGACATTCATGATTCATCTTAGCCCCATAGCCATTGTTCTAATTGTTGCTTGAGGATGAGCAAGCATTCTGAGTTTGGCAAGGGAAAGGGAAGAATAGAAGGAAAATGATAACAGTAGAGAAGCTGAATTACAAGGTTGTAAAGTTCCTTTTCTTCACATTTGTTTCCAGTACTTTAAAGTGCATGATTTGTTTCCAAGAAAAGAAAAAGGGAAAGAATGAGAAAGCTGAAGGCTCTGAGTACCAATGACAATTTTATTGTTAAGTACTTGTCATGTTTATGTATCAAGCAAAAAGCTTGAAAACAAAACACTTAGAGTCAAGGTTAGGCTCAAGTGCAAAAGCACTCCCTCAAAGCTCAAGGCTCTAAGCATCAATGATTAGAGAGTTAAGAAAAGAAACAAATGAGCTTAAAGAAGTCCTCTAATTAAATGCTTGTGGTGGTTATGTGTCAAGTGGTAATACTTGAAAACAAAGCAGCTAGAGTCGTAGTTTTGTTATCAACTCAGGGGGCAAAGCACCCAAAAGGAGAAGCTAATAAGAAAATCAAAAGCTTGTTTCAAGGAAGAAATATAAGGAAAAGATTTCATAAATTGAGCTAGATAGAAGCTTCAATCATTTACATTTCTTTTGTGATTGTAGCATGCATAGAAAATTAGCCTACCATGAATATTAACTTGCTATTCTTCTCACCTTGGTTTGTAAAAATGTACTACATGATTCTTTTCTTGCTTGGAGACAAGCAAGGTTTAAGTTTGGTGTTGTGATGACATGTCTTCATGTCATGTTTTTCTATGCTTTTTCATAAAAGAAATTGATGATTAGTGCTTAAATATTGCAAGCTTTTGTGCTTAAATGGTATATTATCTTGATCTTTTGATTTTATAAATTTTGTAGGAAATAAGTGGAAAAAGAAGCAAAATAGCACAAAATCAGCTCAAAAGAAGAAAAAAAAGATTTTGGGGCATACTTTGAAGTTTGAGCACACTTTGGAACTTTAGGCCATGCTTTTAAAAGCGTGGCCCGTGACCATGAGGCCATGACATGCATTATACATGCATTTAATTATTAATGCCATCATGATGCATTATTAATGCATTAGGCATGGAAAATGAATGCTACGTTAAAGCAATTGGTATTATTAGTCAAGGAATGCATGCATGAAATTTTGCATGAAACATTAATTAATTATGCCAATAAGAATGAATGAATGCTAAGTTGAAATAAATGAATGATACATTGGCATTATTAATTAAGTTCATGAAAGAATGCATGTAATATTATTAATACCAATAAGGCGTTAATGAAGTGCATGAATGAAACTATTAAATCATTAATGTCATAATGAATGAATGCTTTAACGTAATGCAATTGGCTTTATTAACTAAGTAATATAATAAAAGCATGCATGTGTTTAGTTAATTAGTACCATCATGGACAATGCATTGGCTTTATTAACTAAGATATAATGAAAGCATGTAGCTTTGATTTTTGCAACGGAGCGCCTCAACAAAGCAAAGGAGAAACAAGAGAGCGCTCCGTTCATTCATTTCACTTTTTCGGGCATGGCCAAGAGAAAACCAAGAACACGCACCAAGGGAAGCCCATCAAGCCAAGGAGGTAGCATTTAAAAATTGAGCGCTACGTTAACTCTTTTCACTTTCTTGGGCCCTCAAACAAGGCTAAGCAAGGAAGCAAAGTAGCGCTACATTTGTGCTCTTAACTGAGCACTACAAGGCTTGGCAAGAAAATTGGCCAAAGTGGCTTCACCAAGATTCAAAAAGGGAGCCTCACTCAAAGGCAAAAGGGTGCTGCGTTGTTTCTTTTAACTGAGTAGTGCTATAAGCAAGGCTTGGCACGAGACAACAATTGAAGGGGACAAGGCATTGAGCGCTGCGGTTACCTTACTTCACGTAGCGCTCCACTGGAAGCATGCCCCATGCCTCCAACCAAATTGAACCAAAGCCAACCAGACCCATCCTTCTTCAAATCCATTTTTATTCAAGGCCAAATAAAAATCACCCCATTTCATTGAAATTCAAACCAAGCAAAGCCCAATTGACATCACTCAAAGGCACAAGGATCAGTTAGATTAGGATTTTTATTTGAATTTTAATTTGTTTTCAATTTCATTTTCATTTTCACTTTGTAAAGCCTATATAAGGCATCATTTTCATTTTTGTATGGAGGCTGTCTCCATTAGAGAGCAGTAGGAGTAGGAGTAGAATAGAGAGCTCTCATTTAATTTTCCTTGTTGAATTTGAAGAATTGAAAATTAGATCTGAGTTTTTTTTCTATTTTATTTTCTCTCATCTGCACTTTCTCTTCTATTTTGATCGAGAGAGCAATTGAGCTCTTGGCTTTCTTTCTGTTTTTGCTATTCCATGGAAATTGTTGATTTCTCTTAAGGATTTCTGAATTGATCTAAGCCTTCTTGCTGCTTTTGATTCTTCTGCACTTCTATATTTCTGTTTTGGTAC
The DNA here is from genome assembly GCF_000816755.2 of Arachis ipaensis. Taxonomy (NCBI): domain Eukaryota; kingdom Viridiplantae; phylum Streptophyta; class Magnoliopsida; order Fabales; family Fabaceae; genus Arachis; species Arachis ipaensis. The sequence goes on along the minus strand of NC_029789.2, from coordinate 70,960,156 downwards.
TGAATTGATCTGAGAGCTCTCTAGTTTACTGCACTTCACATTTTTCAATTCTATTTTAATTCCCAGCACCCAATTCTTTTTACTTTTCATGCAATTTAATTCCTCTGTAATTGTTCTAAGTTCTGCTTACTGCTTTCTTTAAATTTCCTGCACCCAATCCCCTTTACATTTAATGCAATTTACATTTCTTGTCATTTAAGATTCTGTCAATTTACTTTTTTTGCTCTTTAAGTTTTCTGCCCATTTACATTCTGCAACTTTAAATTTACTACAATTTGTGTTCTGTTGCTTCAATTTTCATTCAATTCACTAATGTTAGCTTGAATAAACTAATCACCCACTAAAGTTGCTTAATCCATCAATCCCTGTGGAATCAACCTCACTCTAAGTGATTTTTACTACTTGATGCGACCCGGTACACTTGCCGGTAGTAATAACCCATCAAGAAAGCACTGAAAATAAGGAAATGACTAAAACAAAGAGAAAACTAAAATTGTCTAACTAAAAGAAAGATAACACTCCAAAATGTCTTATGATTATGCAGACAAGTGGTGTTGCTGAATGAATTGTATAGAAAAATAAGTGGCACACCAAACTTAGAATCTTAGGGTGACACTTCCATGTAGAATTGATGCAATCATCCAAAGGGATTGAAAATAAATTATTTCAGGGCAACACCAAACTTAGAGTGTAACCATATGCCAATTTATTGAAATTTATACAAAGCAGATAGAGAACATAAACAAAGCAAAGAAATGAAATGTTACCCAAGGTTGGGTTACCTCCCAACAAGCGCTCTTGTAGTGTCATTAGCTTGACATATTGTTTTTCACTTTCTTCCTCTTCTTCCAATTTGTTAAGAGGAATGACCTCAAGGGGGGAAAGATTCAGCTAGTGTCCCCTGTCTTGGCCTCTCCTTAGCAACCTTCCTTTTGTTAATGGCTTGATTGAGCTTGCTTGCTGGATCAGGGGTAGGATCGGTGCTCTTGTTAGTTGCCTTCACTTCTTTGGATTCAAGACTTGGTTGCTGTGTGATTATTGGAGTTTTATCTTCATCCTGAGCCTTTTAAATTGCTGGCTCAATGAGCTCTTCCTTCATGTACTTCTCTTCCTCACTTGAGTGTGAATTTTCTTGACTGACTTCCTCACTTTCTTGTTCTTCCACTTCCTCTTTTGCACTCAATATTTGAGTTAATAGCACTTTCATAGACGAGGTCCGTTGTTCTTCCCAAGATTTCTTCATCTCCTCTTCATATCTTTCAATCACAGATTCAAGTGTTGAGCATCTTTGCTTCAGGAAGGTTTGTGGGGGTTGTGAGCTTTCATGTTCCTTTGTCATCTCAAGTGGCTTCTGTGGATATGCAAGTTCAGGTTCAAATGCCTCTTCCACTTTATTCTTCATTGAAATTTCACTTGATATAGTAGCCTTTTCTTCTTGCCCTTCCACTTTCTTCTTTGCACTCAAAATTTGATCTAGCATCACTTCCATGTTTGTGAGGGAGTTTTCTCTTTCTTTCCAGTATTTCTTTGTCTCCTCCTCATATCTTTTGAACATGGACTCAAGCTTTGAGAGTCTTTGGTTCATGGATGTTTATGTTGGTTGTGAGTATTGGGAGGGATTTTATGTTGAGGCATAGTGAAGTGATGAAGAATTTTCAAATGTAGAAATGGAAGGTGAGGTAGGACAATATCTCATGTGATTAGCTTGATCAATTTGTAGCTCTGGAGCAAATCTCCATGAATTGGAATGCTCAGAATTTGCAAGTTCTTGGTGATACTCCCAGCCACCATTAGGATAATGACTTGAATTATTTTGTGGTGGTGAGAAATATCCCATATGATTTTCTTGCTCATCTTGTGGTTCTGAAGCATATCTCCATGGATTGGAGTGCTCAGGATCTGAAATTTCTTGGTGATATTCCCAGCCACCATTAGAGATTTGTGATGGTGGGTAATATCCCATAAAAGTTGTTTGATCACAAGATGAGTTGAACTCCAATTGAATTTTGTAAAACACAACACCAATGAAAATTAAAATTGCTCATATCAGATATGAGAATTTCTTAGTGAGGCAATAACACAAACACCTTGCTTATCAGCAGAGAACAAAAACAAAGAAAAAAAAATGCTTAATCTAGACTTCTCACCCACTTAATCATTTTTTATCTAAATCAATCCCCGGCAACAGTGCCAAAAACATGATGCGTGGAAATTAGATTCCACATCAAAACTCACCGACAAGTGTATCGGGTTGCATCAAGTAGTAAAACTCACTTAGAGTAAAGTCAATTCCACAGGGATTGATGGATCAAGCAACTTTAGTGGGTGATTAGTCTAGTCAAGCTATCATTGGTGAATTGAAGTGAAATTGAAGCAACAGAATGTAAATAGCAGTAAATTTAACAGAATCGTAAATGACAAGAAATGTAAATTGCATAAAATGTAAAGGGGGCTGGGTGCTGGAAATTAGAGAAAGTAATGAAGCAAGAAATCAAAGAGATCTTGAGAACAAGTGACATGAAATTTAAAGTGGAGGAAAATTAAATTCAGATCATAGTAGCTCAAATGTAAAGTACAGAGGAACAAAAGTGCATGAAAGTAAATTGGGAGCAAAAGGAACAAAAAGTAAAAATTGCAGAGAAAGAAATTATAGCAGAAACGTAAACTAGTAAGAAGACTTAGATCAATTCTCAAATCTCAAAGAGAAATTAACAATTTCTCTTGAAATAGCAAAAATAGAAAGAAAGCCAAGAGCTCAATTGCTCTCTCGATCAAAACAAAAAGGAAATTATAGAAGAAGGAATTTGAAACTTGCATAAGCCAATTTGAATTCAATACTTGAAATGTAAAAATGCAGAAAAATAAAAGTGTTTCAAAGAGAATTCTCTATTCTATCCTACTCCTATTGCTCTCTAGTAGAGCTAGCCTCCCTTTTCTAAAATAGAGCAGATGCCTTTTTATAGGCTTTCTACAAAATGAAAATGAAAATGAAATTTAAAACAAATTACAAAAATGAAATTCCTAATCTAGCTTCTCTGTGTCTTGTGCCTTTGAGTGATGTTCATGGATTTTGCTTGCATTGGGGCTTCAATGAAATGGATCAATTTGGTTTTGAGGGGCTTGGTGGCTTGGGTCAGGAGGCATTTGTTTAAAAATGGGTTGGGGCATGCTTCCAGTGGAGCGCTCCGTTAAGAAAGAAAATGTAGCACTCCCTTGCCTTGTGTCAAGCCCTTCGAACCAGGCCTCATGCTAAGCTTCATAGTGCTCAGTGAAATGAAGTAACGTAGCGCCCTTTGTGCGCATGGTGTGCCCCCCTTTCGAATCTTGGTGGCTTCACCTTGAATCAATTTCCTCAGCGTTCATGGCGCTCAGTTAGGTGTTCAAACGTAGCGCCTCTTGCTTGGAGTGGGGCTCCCTCTTCGAGCCTTGGCCGTTTCCTTTTGAATGCTGCGCCTTGTTTTTTTCTTTTGTGAAGACTGAAAATGTTGAAACATTAAACGTAGCGCTTCTCTTAAATTGAGAGCTATGCCTTGTAGTGCCTTGCTTCCCCTTCGAGCTTTGGCCCTACCATATTGCTTCAATGCACATGGCCTCTCCACTAGCGCTCATTGAATGAGTGCTGCACTCAATTAGAGAGCGCTACTTCCTTTACGGCCGATTACTCCTTGCTTCCTTGGCTTTACATTGCATGCTTTCATCAAAAGTGCCAATGCATTAACCGTAGAAGCCAATGCAAGCATGTAATGCATTTTCAATTGCCAATTGGCATAATTAATTAAAGCTTCATGCATGCTTTCATTACATTTAGCATTAATGATTAAATCCATGTATACTTTCATTGGCCGTGGCATTTATTTAATGAATCAAGCCAACGTAGCATGCATTCATTTAATGCATTCTTAATTAAATGCATACCTTTATGATAATGCATGGCATAAATTTTCAATGCATGCATAAGCATTGATTAGTAATGCCATTAGCATTCATTCCTTGGCATTATTGTGGTCATGGGCCACGCTTTCAAAAGTGTGGCCTTAAGTTCCAAGGCGTGCTCAATCCTCAAAGTGTGCCCAAAATTCCTCTTTTCTTCTTTTTAGATTATTTTGTGCTTTTTTACTTCTTTTTTCACTTATTTCCTACAAAATTTATAAAATCTAAAGATCAAGGAAATATACCAATTAAGCACAAAAGCATTCAATATTTAAGCATTAATCATTCAATAGAAAACTTAAACCTTGCTTGTCCCCAAGCAAGAAAAGAATCATGCAGTACATTTTGACAAACCAAGGTGAGAAGAATAGCAACTCAATGTTCATGGTTGGCTATTTTTCTATTCATTCTACAATCACAAAAAAAAATGTAAATGATTGATGCTTCTATCTAGCTCATTTTATGAAATCTTTTCCTTATGTTTCTTCCTTGAAACAAGCTTTTGATTTTCTTATTAGCCTCTCCTTTTGGGTGGTTTGCCCCATGAGTTAATAACAAAGCTACAACTTTAAATGCTTTGTTTTCAAGTATTACCACTTGATACATAAGCACCACAAGCATTTAATTAGAGGACTTCTTCAAGCTCATTTGTTTCTTTTCTTAACTCTCTAATCATTGATGCTCAGAGCCTTGAGCTTTGAGGGAGTGCATTTGCACTTGAGCCTAACCTTGACTCTAAGTGTTTTGTTTTCAAGCTTTTTGCTTGATACATAAACACCACAAGTACTTAACAATTGAATTGTCATTGGTACTCAGAGCCTTCAGCTTTGTCATTCTTTCCCTTTTACTTTTCTTGACTTAATTTGCAATTGCTTCTTTCAGGGTTTTCATGATTTCCAAAGATTTCACAAAATGTCCTACCTGAAAACTTCAATTAAATAAAATCTAATGCAATTGAGCAACAATTAACCATACTACCCTTCCAATACTTGTATGCACATGCTAAATTCTTCTTTAATGCCTTGTTTGTTTTTGATCATGATACTTTATTGCTTTTGAATTCACAAAACTCAAGTTGGTAGTCATAATGTCATAGCAACATGTTACAAATCAAGATTCAGTCTATGCTTATTCATACCACACATGCATAAAGAGAAGATAAAGACAATCATGCAATTTAAAGTGCTGGAAACAAAGGAGAGGAAAAGGAACTTTACAACCTTGTAATCCATCTTCTATATTGTTGTCATTTTCCTCCCATTCTTTCTCTTCCGTTGCCAAACTCAGAATGCTTGCTCATCCTCAAGCAACAATTAGAACAATGGCCATGGGGCTAAGATAGATCATGAATGTCTAACACAATGAAATGTTAGCAGTACATGTGTTTCAAGCAAGCAAAATTAAAGATAACAATCAAAGCACAAGAGACAGAGAGATTGTGATTGCAAACATAAGAGGGTGTGCATGATACATGGCATAAAAGATAAGTGGCACACCAAACTTAGTGTGACACTTTCATTTGGAATTGATGCAAGTATCCAGTAAAGATTGGAAGCAAATTTTGTTGCATAGCAACACCAAATTTAGAATGCAATCCTATGTCAATTTATTTGAGTAACTAAGCAAATGAAACTGTTATATGTTAAGTACAATCACCAAGCCAATAATCTATCATGAGTAAGGATCTCTTGGTGATGTATTAACAAAAACAGTTAATAGAAGAAAGCATTAAAAATAAGGAAATGACTAAAAGAAATAGAGAACTAAAATTGTCTAACTAAAAGAAAGATAACACTGCAAAGGGCATTATGATTTTGCAGACAAGTGGTGTTGCTTAATTAATTGCATAGAGAATTTAGTGGCACACCAAACATAGAATCTTAGTGTGACACTTTAGAGTTGATGCAATCATTCAAAGGGATTGAAAACAAAGTGTTGCATGGAAACAACCAAACTTAGAATGTAATCATATGCCAATTTATTGAAATTTAAACAAAGCAGAGAAAGAAAATAAACAAAGCAAAGAGAAGAAATGTTACCTACGGTTGGGTTGCCTCCCAAAAAGCGCTCTTTTAATGTCATTAGCTTGACATGTTGTTCTTCACTTTCTTCCTCTTCTTCAGTTTGTTAAGAGGAATAACATCAAGGGGGGAGAAGATTCAGCTATTGCCCCCTGTCTTGGTCTCTCCTCAGCAAGCTTTCTTTTGTAATTGGCTTGATTGAGCTTGCTTGCTGGATCAGGGATAGGATTGGTGCTCGTGTTAGTTGCCTTCACTCTTTTGGATTCAAGACTTGATTGCTGTGTGATTATTGGAGTGTTTTCCTGATAAAGAGCCTTTTGAATTGGTGGTTCCATGAGCTCTTCCTCTATGTACCTCTCTGCTTCACTTAAGTGTGACTTCTCTTGATTGTCTTCCTCCATTCCTTCTTCGTGATTTTCCATTAAATCCTTTGGAGGTGAATCTTCATGTTCCATTGTCACTTCAATCAGCCTCTGTGAATATGGAGTTTTAGGTTCAAATACCTCCTCCACCTAATTCTTCATTAAAATTTTGCTTGACACAGGGGCCTCTTCTTTTTGCTCTTCCACGTCCTCCTTTGCACTCAACAATTAATCTAAAACCACTTCCATGTTTTTGAGAAAGGTTTCTTTTACTGTCCAAGCTTTCTTTGTCCCCTCTTCATATCTCTCAAACATAGACTCAAGTTGTGAGAGTCTCTGATTCAAGGAAGTTGGTGTGGTTTGTAAGTTTTGGTAAGGATTTTGTGTGGAGACAAAGTCCAGTGATGAAGAATTTTCAAATAAAGAACTAGGAGGTGAGGTTGGACAGTTTTGCATAAGTGAATTGAAGGCATGTTCAAGTGAAGATGGCTCTTGATAAGTGGAATATGAATCATTGAAATTCACTTCCCAGCCACAGTCTGTATAACTGTCATCACAGTATGAGTTACTTTGTGGCTCTGGGAGATGTTCATGCTCTTTAATTCCTTGGTGATACTCCCAACCACCATTAGAATAATGACATGAATCATTTTGTGGTGGTGGTTGGTATTCCATACGATTCTCTTGCTCAGCTTGTGTTTTTGAAGCAAATCTCCATGGATTGGAGTGCTCAAAACTTGTATTTTCTAGGTGATATTCCCAGCGACCATTAGAGATTGGTGATGGTGGGTAATATCCCATAAAATTTGTTTGATCACAAGATGAGTTGAACTCCATTTAAATTTTATAAAACACAACACCATTGAAAATTGAAATTCATGTCACAGAGAAAGAATTTCTTAGTGAGGCAATAACTCAGACACCTTGCTATCAACTTAAAACAGAGAACAAAAACAAAGAAAATGCTTAATCTAGAATTCTCACCCACTTAATCATTGTTGATCTAAATCAATCCCCGGCAACGGCGCCAAAAACTTGATGGGTGGAAGTTAGATTCCACACCAAAACTCACTGGCAAGTGTACCGGGTCACATCAAGTAGTTAAACTCACTTAGAGTGAGGTCGATCCCACAGGTATTGATGGATCAAGCAAATTTAGTGAGTAATTAGTCTAGTCAAGCTAACATTGAAGTGAAATTGAAGTGACAGAATGTAAATAGCAGTGAATTTAAAGTTGTAGAAAATTAATGAGCAGAATCTTAAAGAGCAAGAAATGTAAATTGATAGAATCTTAAATGACAAGAAAGGTAAATTGCATGAAATGTAAAGGGGGCTGGGTGCTGGAAATTAAAGATGCTGAAAATCAAAGCTCAGGACAATTACAGGAATTGTAAATTGCAGGAAATGTAAATCAAGCTCACAGCGAACTCAAATGTAAATTGCAGAGGGATTAAATTGCATAAAAGTAAATTGAGAGCAATGGAAACAGAAAGTAATGGGAACAGAAGATTAAAATCAAACTCAATGTAACTGAATTTTAAAATTGCAGAAGAGGGAAATTAGAGTAGAAGATTGCAGGAATTGAAATTTTGCATAAACTGAATTCAAGATTTAAAAATAGAAAGTGCAGAAAAATTAAAAGTGTTTCAAAGAGGATTTTCTATTCTACCCTACTACTAATGCTCTTTAGTAGAGCCAGCCTTCCTTTTCTAAAATGGAACAGATGCCTTTTTATAGACTTTCTACAAAATGAAATTCAAAACAAATTACAAAAATAAAATTCCTAATCTAGCTTCTCTGTGTCTTGTGCCTTTGAGTGATGTTCATGGATTTTGCTTGCTTTGGGGCTTCATGAAATGGGTGGATTTGGTTTTGAGGGGCTTGGTGGCTTGGGTCAGGAGGCATTTGTCTAAAAATGGGTTGTGGCATGCTTCCAGTGGAGTGCTCTGTTAAGAAAGAAAACGTAGCGCTCCATTGCCTTGTGTCAAGCCCTTCGAACCAGGCCTCATGCTAAGCTTCATAGCGCTCAATGAAATGAAGTAACGTAGTTCCCTTTGTGCGCATGGTGTGCCCCTCTTTCGAATCTTGGTGGCTTCACCTTGAATCAATTTCCTCAGCATTCATGGCGCTCAGTTAGGTGTTCAAACGTAGTGCCTCTTGCTTGGAGTGAGGCTCCATCTTCGAGCCCTGGCCGTTTCCTTTTGAATGCTGCGCCTTGTTCTTTTCTTTTGTGAAGCCCAAAAATGTTGAAACATTGAATATAGCACTTCTCTTAAATTGAGCGCTATGCCTTGTAGTTCCTTGCTCCCCCTTCAAGCCTTGGCCTTACCATATTGCTTCAGTGCACATGGCCTCTCCACTAGCACTCATTGAATGAGCATTGCGCTCAATTAGAGAGCGCTACTTCCTTTGCTGCATTACATTTAGCATTAATGATTAAATCCATGCATACTTTCATTGGCCGTGGCATTTATTTAATGAATTAAGCCAACGTAGCATGCATTCATTTAATGCATTCTTAATTAAATGCATGCCTTTATGATAATGCATGGCATAAATTTTCAATGCATGCATAAACATTGATTAGTAATGCCATTAGCATTCATTCCTTGGCATTATCGTGGTCATGGGCCACGCTTTCAAAAGTGTGGCCTTAAGTTCCAAAGCATGCTCAATCCTCAAAGTGTGCCCAAAATTTCTCTTTTCTTCTTTTTAGATTATTTTGTACTTTTTTGCTTCTTTTTCCACTTATTTCCTACAAAATTTATAAAATCAAAAGATCAAGGAAATATACCAATTAAGCACAAAAGCATTTAATATTTAAGCACTAATCATCAATTTCTTGTATGAAAATTATAAAAAATATGACATGATGACATGTCATCAGGTCAACCGGTTTAGTGCGTGTTCTTTCTCCGCTTCCGTTTTAGCTTATAATGACTCTATCCTGAAAATAGAAGACCGGATAGTAAAAAAAGTAAATGCAAAAGTAAGGAAGCATACATCGTTGGAATGAGGTAGATCACTAGAATTGAGTGAGTGAATTATTGTGACATTAATGACAAATAGGTGTGTGAATTCTAGATTGCGTGCAGTTTAGAACACACACTAGCATGGAAACTATGTCACATTTGCACAAAGAAAGTATGTACTTCCCTCATCCTAATGTTCTTGAATTACTTTAAGTAAACTTGTAAGTTATGACAAGCAATAAAGAAGCATAAAAGTATTCAAGCCGAACACATATGGATGTATATGATCAAGAAGCACAATGCATTAAGATAAATGCACAACATCAACCACCGAGAGATTGCCTAAGCAAAGAATAGGATTCAAATCACATGGTAGCTAGCTATAACATGCAATTAAAAAAGATTTAGAGTACTTGAAAACAATTCTCATTCACTTGGTATGAAAAGATATCAATGATGAAAAACTCAAAACCAAGTAACAAAATATAACCTCAACAATGGAATCCAACAAAGATTATAAGCATAGTGATGTTAAGATAACATCCATTTTAATACTCAGCAGCAAATAATGGTAAACAAGATTAACAATCCAACACTTAAAATGAAGAGTAGAAAATTAAAGGAAAATTTAACTAACTAATTAACTACCTAAAAGAGATGGTTATGGATGGTGTTTGGAAGTGTTGGATGATGGAAAGAGAAGGGAAAAGAGAAGAAGAAAGAAGAAGGAATGAAATAGGAAGAGCAGAAGAAAAGAAGTGTAGTGAAGGAAAGGCATCCACGCATACGCGCATGTCGCGCGTGCGCGTGGGTTGAGGTGAAATGGACGCGACGCGTACGCGTATGTCACGCGTGAGCATCGATGGGTTATTTAGAGAGCGACGCGTACGCGTCGACAGTGTAGGCACAACTCTCTGTAATTTGGCTTGGGGGTGGAATTGCGGCATCCACGCGTACGCGTAAGGCACGCTTAGGCGTGGGTTGGTACTCTATTTTTCAAAATTTTCCATGTTTTTGCACCAAACCAAGCATTCCAAACCTCCAAACAGCTACCAAAACACCATAAAACCTTATTTAACATACTAAACTATCAAATAAACTCAACAATTAAATCAAACCATGAATTTAAACTAATTCTATCAATATGTATAAAAGAGAAAAATGAAAAGATTTTACCATGGTGGGGTGTCTCCCACCTAGCACTTTTGTTTATTGTCCTTAAGTTGGACCTATGGAGAGCTCCTCATCAAGGTGGCTTGTGCTTAAATTCATCTTAGAACTCCCACTAATGCTTCGTTCTCCATTGTGCCCCAAGATTTCTCATGAGTTGCACCAAGTCTTGATAGAGTTCTTCACAAGCTTGGGCTCCCAAAGTCGATCCTCTTTTTGCGATCCAGGATCCCACACTTTATTTTCACACCCGTCTTGAAGTTGGTCATTATTAGTGCATCCGGGTAGCAAGCAAGATGAATTCTCAATGAAGTGCCCAATAATCCTTCTAGACCCATCTAATTGAGCACTATTCCCACCTTTATATTTCATGTTTGATGTATCAACCACAATGAGCCTTAATTTGCAACGCCAACCATGAAACATCTTTCTTTTACGCTTTATCCCGCAAAGTGTCTTAAGTTGGCCATCCGTTTAAAGCAAGCCATATTCAAGTGGATAAAGAAGCTAATAGAAATAAATTTTACCCACTCAAAGGAAGGAGTAGATGGCAACCTAGGCAAAGATGCTTCCAAGGGTCTTGACAAATCGTATCCAACTCCCGTCCTTCTCTTTCTAAGGACTCCCACCTCTTCACAAGTGTTCTCAAATGTAATCCTTTGTTCAACAATTTTATCTAAGCATTTTCCCTTACTCAAAACATAATTGGGAGGGTGAGAAAAATTTACCTCCACAACGCTTTCAAATCCACTGAGGGAAGGTTCTTCATGCTCAAAGGATTCTTCACCACTAATACTTGATGCTTGATCTTCATCACCAAGGGAAATCAATTCTCGCTCTATTCCATCCAAGGCTTCATATGGAATATGCTTTGGAGGTTGTGCACATCCCTCCTTAGCATCAAATTCAATCTTCTTCGAGGAGTTTTTTTCAAATCTATGTTCCCATGGAGGCTCTGCATCTCCTAAGTCTTCAACCACTTCTTTCTTTTCTTCAACAATCTTAGCTTCCTTCCATTGTTCTAACACAAAGCAATGTTTCCCATCATCCAATCTCTCCTTTATGCTATGCTCTTCCTTGGCTTCTTCACATGTAGCCATGGTAGTGTCCAAGCATTGGGATGCTAACCGGTTTACCACCTCGTCTAAGGCGGCCGTGAAATTTTGTACATCCATTTTCATCTCCGTTTGCCCTTAAAGAATAACACCAAGGATATCATCCATTGGAGGTTGGGGTGGATGAGAAAGTTCATTATCTTGGGGAAAAGGTTTATAGTAGGAAGGTGAGTCATCAGAATAAGGATGTGGTGGTTCCATGTTCTCCATTTGTTCTTCTTGTTGCTCAACACGCTCCAATTCATTATTCTCAAGTTGATATTCTACAATCCCCTTCAAACTACCCTCTTCGGTTGTTCTCCCGCAATCATCCGTAGACATGTGGTATAAGTCCCATGCATCTAACTTTTGACGGATGGTTGCTTGAAGCCGATCGATGGTTTCCTTGAGAGATGGACATTGATATTCTTCCATGGAGGGTTGTGGTGGGAGATAGAATTCATCCTGAGGTTGAAAATTTGTGTACGTTGGAGGTGGCTCATCTTGGTCATAGTATGGAGGAAGTGGTTCTTGGAAGTATTGAGGTTGGAATGGTGGGTATGGGTTAGGGTCATATGAGGGTGTTTGGTGGAAAGGGGCTTGTGAGTATGGTTGAAGGTTATGTTGTGGATATGGCTCATAGGCATATGGTGGTGGTTCTTGAAAATCACAAGGAGATTCACCATAGCCATTGGGTTGATATGCATCATAAAATGGCTCTTGTTCATAGCGCATTGGTGGAGGTTGTTGCCATGAAGATTGATCATAGGCATATGGCTCCTCCCACCTTTGATTGTCCCATCCTTGATGCACATCTTCATTGTAGCCCTCATTGCCTACAACATAGTTAGAACCAAACTCATAGCCAAAGTGAGAATTCATAATGAAAAGATAAAATAAGAACAAAAGCTAATAAGAAGTAATGAAACAAAATCCCAAAACTAGCAAAAACTAACAAGCAATCCAAAAATCAAGCTATTCACAATATTCACATATATACAATAACCAATAACATAACACCATTGCAACTCCCTGGAAACGATGCCATTTTGATGAATGGATTTTTGAGGGTTTAGAATTTCACAAATAAATTCTCGTCAAAGTATAGTTTCTAAAGCAACAATAAACCTGTCATACAAAAATTTGGTTGTCACATGTACAAACCCTTAATGAATCTAATAATCGAAGTATTTAAACCTCGAGTCGTCTCTCAAAGGAATTGCAAGGTAATGTTCTTGTTATTGGCTATGGACATGTATATGTTGGGATTTTGAATTAGAAACAAGAAAAGTAAATGAAAAAGAAAATCAAATGACAAAAAGGTCTTGGCGAGGTTTGGTGGTCAAGGCTCTCTATCCTTATCACTAACCACACTATGATAATTGCAAGGATTAATCCCATTAAGTTATCTTCTAACAAGTAGAGGAAAATTAACTGAGCTATATCAATCCAAGTCCATAAGTCCTAGCTATTCACTAATTGAATTAATGAGAGCTAGAGTTAATAGCTACCAACTATCAATCACTTGGACATTAGCAACTCAAGAATTCCTAAGTTACCTTCCCAATCCAAGAACATAAAATTCTATTCTAACATCTTCTCAAGCATTTTGACAAACACTTGGAAGGTATAAAAGGAAAGCATAGTAAATTGACAACAACAATGAAATCTAACAACACTTATTGCAAAATTTAACAACAACAATCAAAAGGAACATTATTGACATGAATTACCTCAAATTTAATTGAAAGAGAATCGAATGAACAAGAGTAGATCTACAACAAAGTATGGAAACAAAATAGAAGAAATTACAACAAGAGAATAGAAGAACAACATGTAAAAACAAAGAATTGAGAGGTGGAAGTAGATGAAAGCATGGATCAAAACCTAAATCTAAGCTTATTGACCTAAATCTAATCCTAATTCTAGAGAGAAGTAAGAGATTCTCTCTCTAAAACTAACTAATCCTAATCCTAATGTGTGTAAAATTATGGAATCCCCCCTTTGCTCTTCAATCCTTGGTCCTTTAAAGCATTTTGGCACCAAAGTTGGTTGCAAACTGGGCCCCACAGCTTCTCAGAATTCGCTGGGCATGTTTTCACTTTAAAATCACCTGCTGGCACCGACGCGTATGCGTACAGCACGCTTGCGCGTCCCTGAAGTTTTTGCAATCCACGCGTGCGCGTCCATTGCGCGTGCGCGTGGATGAGTGTATCCCAATTCCTTGGCTTTTCATGATTTCTCTACTTTGCATGCTTTCCTCTTCACTCCTTTGATCCATTCCTAACCTTTTTAACCTGAAATCACTTAACAAACAAATCAAGACATCTAGTGGAATCAAAGGTGAATTAAAATCATCAAATTAAGGGTCTAAAAGCATGTTTTCACATTTAAGAACAAATTAGGAGACAATCATGAAACCATGCTATTTCCTTGGATAAATGTGAGTAAAAGGTGATAAAATCCCCTAAAATTACTACAAGATAAACCCTAAAAATGGGGTTTATCAAAAATATTCTGAGGGAGCATGCCATACCAACTTCCTCTGGTTGCCGCATGATTCCGTGGGTTTGTACCCTACCACCTTGCAATCATAGAGAAATCGTATTTTCAGGAGGAATAATTCCGAGGGATGAGTGCCGTACCACCTTCTCCTTTCAGAGGAAAATATTCCGAGGGAGCGTGCACTACCACCTTCCTCTGGTTGCGAGAAATATGAGTGAGAAGTCCAGCTTTAGCTCTCACATCGGAACGTAGGTGGGAGACTGCCACAGCCCCTATGAAGGAGAATAATGCATATTGTAATTACATAATAAATCTTAGAGGCCACTCCTCTAAACACACCTTCACTCATACTCATCACAACCATCATCAAGTCATAAGTTCCATTCTAAACTCCTTAGTTCATTAGTTCCTCAATTCCAATACCATCCTCCTTTCACATCTACCATACCCATTCTCAGTACACCAGAAACCGACACCTCCGTTTACTAACTCTCTAATGTAAAACCCAAATTAAACCTGCTAGGAGCTTTCCCATGTTCCAACATCCAAAATTGAGCCCAAGAGTCTTAAAATGGTGTCACAGAGGCTTACAAACTTGTTGGGAAGGTGTAATAGTTGAAAACAAGTTTTAAATTTGAGAAACAGGACGTGTGCGTACACACAAGGGTGTGTGTGCGCACGCCCAGGAAGATTTTTTAAGTGTGCATACGCACAGGGGCGTGCGTACGCACAGGTACGAAAATTCACAAGTCTGTTCACTCGCACAAGCTGTGTTAGCGCCCCCAACAGACTAACCTTTCCAACGTGTGCATGCTCACAGGTTGTAAAACTCCATTGGTATGTGCGTGCGCACATACCAGAACTCACAAAATTCTGCAAATCTGCAGAATTTCATATTTCGACACCAATTTTTGAATGATCATAACTTCCTCTACAAAATTCCAAATTTTACAAACTTTATATCAAATCAAAGGGTTTTCAATAGTCATTAATTCCAAACCAAATTCAACAGATTTTGAAAACCGAGGCAAAAGTTATGATCAGACAAATTTCACCAAAAACCAACTTTTATGGAAACTCACAAGGATCTCAATTTACCAACTTTCATAACCCAACCTAACCAAAACCACATTAATTCTATCCCATATCAGATTTTACCATTTGCCAAACTCCAATTTACCACTCCTCTATATATAATCATCAATTCTCACTATCAAGTACCTATTAATACCATTGCTAACCATCATCATCATCAATTTCAGCATCAATCCCCAACATTATACTATCAACATCAATATAGCCATTTATCAATTATTCTAATTCATCAATTATCATACTTTATCCTAACTTCATAACTCACATCATTTATCAACAATCCCAACACTCACCTTCAATTACCAACAATATCAATATTTGTCATCAATCATCAACCACCTCAACAAATCCTCATTAACAACAATAAATCACACATTACTCATCAACCTTCATAATCATTAAATATCAACAACCTCATCAAATCATATAATCATTATTATTAGTACTTGGATTCATTCCACACAACACGACCACTTCATTTATCAACCCCCATCAATAACACCAATCATTAATACTCATTAACACCAATTCCAAATAATCATCATCAACCATAATAATCTAATACTAACATCAATTAACATCAATTCACATATAATTATTCATACACCAATAACATTCAATCCTATCCTAGGGCCAACTAGCCTAAGTGTCCATGAACATTACATATTACATAAAGGAAACCGAAACCATACCTTGGCCGATTCCCAAACCCTCCAAACACCAAAACAAAACCACCAAACTTGATCCAAAGCCTCAAACAACTCCAACAAACACCAAAGCTCAAATTAATAACACATATATCACCAAAAATCAACACCGAAGATACATAAAACAACTAAACACAAGGGTTTAGTAAAATCTTACCTTACCCAATGAGATTAGGGGTAAAATCCAACAACTACCCGCTACTAGAGACCACCTAAACAAGCAAAACCACAAAACTTGCTCAAAAACCAAACCTAAAATGCACAGAAACATAGGGCACGAAACTGGGGAGTGAGATGCTAGCTCTTCCCAGATTTCTTAAAATAGAAAGGAAGTGCTCATCAAGAGCTTCGCGTGGCCACAAACGGCTCGTCAATCGGAAGACCGTAGCTCAAGTTACAAGCAAAAGAAGGTGAGGGTGAATAGTATTTTCTTCTCTCTTCTCCCCTCTCCTTCTTGCAGCTGGTGTGTGTGTGTTTATGGGTGTGTTGTGTTGAATGGGTTCGTTAATGAACCTTTATATATGTTGGGCTTGGGCCCAACTTGGGCCTGGTCCAACCCGTTAGCATTTTTAGCACGTTCGGCGCAACTTTGGGCCAAACCTTTAACACTAACGCCCGATTTCCCATTTCTAATATTTTTCTAAGGTTTTCGACTGTTTTCACTTTTTCTCGCACAGTACTGGACATACTTAAACTGGATCGACCGGTTCAATTGCCGGTTTACGGTTTTTTACGATTTTTCGCAGAAAACACATTTTCTGACTCGGAAGGACTTATTGAGTCCAAAAATCATATTTAAATCCCCAAATTCTCTTTCTAACTTTTCGGAACTGAATTTGGGCATTTAAATTATTTTATTCGTGAAAACTCTGATTCTTACAATTGACAAGGATATGCCCTCTAGACATGTTCAATGAATGGATGCAGTTGCACATTTTCTATGAAGGATTGTCACAAGAGTCAAAGAAAGCCTTAGATCACTCTTCGGGAGGTTCCCTCAATACCAAAAAGACAATTGAAGGGGCCATAGATATCATAGAAACAGTGGCCAACAATGAATATTTCTATGCCTCTGATAGAAACCCAAGAAGGGGAGTGATGGAGTTAAACCATATGGATGCCTTGCTGGCTCAAAACAAGGTGATCACAGCTCAACTAGCAGCTTTAACCAAGCAAATGGAGAAGAACCAAGGCTCATCAATCAACACTCAAGCACCTATGCATGAAGGAGATAGCCCAAAATTTGAATGTGAGTAGGAGCAAGCCAACTATGTGAATAATTCATCCAGACAACCATAGAACCCTAGTTCTAAAACATATAACCCAGGTTGGAAGAACCACCTAAATTTTGGGTGGAAAAACCAATAAAACCACACCCAAGACCATAAACCATACCACTCTAACCAATACAAAAACCCTAACCATCAATCTAACAATCATAGACCCCACCACAACTCACACAGTACCCCATATCACTTCAACCAACAACCACAAAGCAACCATTCTCAAAATGCATCATCCACAACTCCACAACCAAGTGATGACAATGACAATTTTGCAAGATTAGAGGCCATGATGCCACGAATGGCAGGGAACATTGCCACTATTGTAGATAGACAAGTGCAAGCTAAAAAAAAGATAGATTCAATCCAAGAGGAGGCTAAATCCAACATAAAGAACCAAGGGGCAGCAATCTGAAAACTAGAATCACAATTAGGATACCTATCCAAGCAGATACCAATGCCTAAAAATATATTCCCAAGTGATACCATGACTAATCCAAGAGGGGAATGCAAGGCCATCACACTAAGAAGTGAAACGGTGGTGAAGGAGACACCTCAAGCCACAACCTGCAAGAAGAAGAGGCTACAAATGACCCAGAAAACAAGAAGGAAGGAGAGACACCTACTTCACCTCCATCAAAGTAAATCTTGATGCCTTATGTACCAAAATCACCCTACCCAAAAAGGATGAGAAAAGATGGGAAGGACATACAGTTTTCTAGGTTATTGGAGATCTTTAAAAGACTCCAAATCCAACATTCCTTTTGCCGAGGCACTAGAGCAAATGCCACTCTATGCCAAGTTCTTAAAAGATTTCATGAAAAAGAAAAGAAACTAGGGAGAAAAGGAAACTGTGGTGCTCATGGAGGAATGTAGTGCCATCATACAAAAGAAACTTCCTCAAAAGATGAAAGATCTTGTGAGGTTTCAAATTCCCTGCATAACAGGGGATATAAACATTGAGAAGGCATTGTGTAATCTGGGAGCTAGCATCAACCTTATGTCATTGGCCATGATGAAGAAAATGAGAATTGAAGAGGCTAAATGATAAACCCATATTTCATGAGTTCTTTTGTGCTTAATTAGAGTGATTTATTCAACTCTTCACCTACTTATTCACATTAATTGCATGGTTTTACTTTCCCTTCCTTATTATGTCATATTGTGAAAAACATGTTTCCTAAGCTTTAAAAAAATTAATTACTTTAATTACCTTTATTTCCATTCGATGCCGTGATTAGTGTGTTGAGTAGCTTCAGGTTTCCTAACGCTGAATGACTTAGAGGATGAAAAAAAAAAAAGGAAACATACAAAAATAGAAGGAGAAGGCAAAACGGAGCTTTAAGGAAACTGGTATCCACGCGATCGCATGGATGACGCGATCGCGTGCCAGAAGTAAAGAAGCAGCGACACGGCCGCATGACTGACGCGACCGCGTGGAAAGGAAAAGCTCCAGATGACGCGACCGCGTGACCCACGCGGACGCGTGACGGAGGCCACGTATTAGAATTTACAGAATACGCCCCCACCAATTTCTGAAGTCCTTTTCGGCCCAGATCCAAGTACAAAAAGCATAGATTAGAGGCTATAAAGTGGAGGAATGCATCCATTCAAAAGAGAGCTTGTCAATATCTAGTTTTCATGATTTAGATTTAGTTTAGAGAGAGATTCTCTCTCTCTCTTAGGATTTAGGACTTTTTCTTGTTTTGGGAGTAACTCTGGATCCAGGTTTTAATGTTCTTTTATTTCAATTTTACTTTTATTTGTTTGATTCCAATATTTGAATTGATTAATATAATTTAAATTATGAATTATTCCATGTTACAGATTTCCATTTGAATTAATGATATTTAAGGTATTTTTCAGTTTATGATTGTTCTCTTTGATTTAAGTTGCCATTGCTTCCCATCTAAGGACACTTTTATTATTCAAGCAATCTACTTTTTCCCCTTTTGGTCTTGGTTAAGAAATCAGTGACTCAACATTATCGAACTCAGCATAATTGATAATCGTTATCTTGCTAATTGATCTGAACTTCAATAATCCCAACTTTTTCCTAGGAAATAAATAGGATTCGAAGATCAAACTAATTAGTCCCTTGACTTACCTTTGCTTCATAGATTAACTAAGTGGAATTAAGATACAACATTCATTATTGTTGAGAGGGATAACTAAGTTGGACTACTAATTTCCCTTATCTTGCCAAAAGTTGTTTTACAGTTATTATTTATTTTTAATTGTCATTTAATTCACTCGTCATTTAAATTACTTGCTTCTCACCTTCTAAACCCTGATTACAACCTTTATAACTAATAATAAGAACATACTTCCTCGCAGTTCCTTGAGAAGACGACCCGAGGTTTGAATACTCGGTTAACAATTTTTAAGGGGTTTGTTACTTGTGACACCCAAAACATTTGTACGAAAGGGATTTTTGTCGGTTTAGAGACTATATCTACAACGCGACTATTTTTATGACATTCTTTACTGGCAGAAATCACGATCGTCAATAAGAGTTGGATGAAGATCTAGGAGATGCTAAACTTCCTTGGGAATCCAGAATTGAGGAAAACTCCGTCCAAGATGCTACAGTTGATGCTAAGGAGGATACCGTACAATCTCCAAGGCAAGTCGTTTACGAAGAATCAGACGGAATAATCCAAGAAGCAAATTTCCTTGATGATTATAGTCACAAGTCTAGTTCTCCTAGTGATGAACTTGCGTCTGCAAGTGAATTCTCTGAGATCGAAGAATTTTCTCCAAGTGAATATGAAGATGATGCGGAGGTAGATTTCTCTCAACCTCCAATCTATGACTCGAGTGATGAGGAAGACATAGAAGACTTTGACGAGGATACAGATACAATTGAAGATCTTTGCAAGGAAGTGGAAGAATTCACAGAAGAGCACAAGGAAATGGAACATGCAGAACCACCAAAAACACCTATCCCAAGGCCATTACCACCTAATACAAGCTTCAAGTGGGTACAATCCTTAACTTATAATTTTACTTATTCACTTGAATATGGTTTGCTTGAAACAGATGGCCAACTTAGAGCTCTCTGCGACTTTAAGAGTAAGAGGGAATTGGCTCGTACTCAGAACTGGTGCACCAGGTTCAATAAGGTTCCACGCTTTACCTCGAAGTACACGGAATGGTATCATGCTCAATTGCATGGATCACGGAGAACGTTTGGTCACCACGGAGAGATTCTACTTTTTAACCCGCCCGAATGGAAACTTACAAATCAAAACGGAGGCGGATCTAAAAACACAGCTTGGGATCATGGATTATATTCTGACATTCGTCATCCCGGGAGGCTGAATATCTGTTTGAAGCTGCTCAGAAGCTTTACATGCCTAGTTTGGGACCCCGGAGGCTATTGGCATTCCAAGCACTGGTGGAAATTTTTGGACAAATTTAAACATAAGCCACCATAACAGGATACTCTTCCAATGTCCAACTTAAGGACTTTAACTAAAAGTGCTAGGTGGGAGACAACCCACCATGGTATGGTCGCTTCTTTCTTAATCTATTTCTTGTTTATTGTTTTCAATTTACCCTTTTTTTTTATTTTAACATTAACCTGGAATCATGCATAGCATTCATGTTAATCACTACATCCTGCATTTTTCAGTTAAAAAAAAAAGAGGCGTTGCACGACGCGACCGCATGCCCCATGCGATCGCGTCATATCGCGAAAAACACCACCCATGCGACCGCGTGACCGACGCGGCCGCGTGATATATATATATCGGCGTAAGGATCCAACGAACAGAAAGTTGGGCTGGAATCGTGCAGCTCTTGTGCGTTTCGCACAAATTGGCCCACGCGATCGCATGCCCCATGCGATCGTGTCACTTACCCAATACCAATCCCACGCGACCGCGTGAGCGACGTGATCGCGTCGCATGGATTGCATTTCACCCCAAAAGGAGACAGAGAGTTGCGCTGAAACGGCGCTGGAGTCGTGCGTTTAGCACGAATTCCAGCGACGCGATCGTGCGACCCACGCGATCGCGTCACCCCTCTTTTCCCTCTTTTATGCGATCGCGCGCCCCACGCGATCGCGTCTCCCCCATTTTCACCCCAACCACGCGACCGCGTGCCCCACGCGGCCACGTAGATTCGAAAATATAACCACCCAGCCACGCGAACCCTATCAGTCGCGTAGCCCCCCCTTCACCCCCAACCCTCTTCTCCTTCTCTGTTCTTCTTCCCCCAGCCACCGCCGGCCAGCCACCACGCCACCACCCCGACGCCGCCGCCGCCCAGACGCCGCCGCCGTACCATCCCCTCCCCTTCTCTCTTCTTCCTTCTTCCTCTCTCCTCCCCTTTCCACCACAGCCACCTCCGCGAGCACCGCCCAGCCACCGCCGGCCATCCAGCCGCGCCCCCCTCTCCGCCACCCACCCCTTCAGCCAGCAACAACCACCGCCCTCCCTTTCCCTATCATCTTCCTCTCTCACTAACCCTAATACCTCCCTCTACCACTGCCCCCTCAGCCGCCACCGCGACGCCGTGCACCACCACCGCACCGGACGCCGCCGCAGCCACCTTCTTCCCTGTTCCACCCCTTCTGCTTACCAGGTTCCGCAACACGCAACCCTTTTTATCCGTTCGTCACTATTCTGTATTTTTTTTTTCCGTTTATGTTCATGATTAGGATAGCTAGACTTGCATGTTGTAGTGGATTTTTAGGTTGTTAGGTAGCTTAGGCTGTGGTTAGTGGATCTATGACTGTTTCCTTACACTGTTCTTACTTCTGTTTTATCCTATGTGCAAATCTGTTGCTGCTATAATCATGATTCATATGCTGCTTTCTTGTATGTTGCTGCTATTTACATTGAGTTTTTATGTTTATTTTATATCTCTGTACATGCAGCTTGATTTCTTTTAATTCATATGAACTGATATGATTGCTGTTTATTTTCCGGGACAATCCAATTTTAGCCGGAATGCTGCCCAAATTTTTTGAAAATTGTTTTCATTCTTGTTTTGGTTTGGCAACTCTGTTTTACTCTGCTTCCCCCAAACCATTTCATGAATGCTAGGGCCACTTTCTTATCCTCGTTGATTTCCTGGTTCATAACCTGCATTTGTGATTCACTAATTCCAATTTCTGATTTCTTTATTTCTATTCGAATCAGCATCACCCTGTTTTCTTTATTCGATTATGACTACTTCTATTCTTACCTGTGAATCCTTGTTATATGGAATTTTTTCTATGCCACTTACTTTCCTAACTCACTAATTTTAATTTACTAATTTCTTTTTACCATACTAACCCTCTTGATCTCTTTTCTGATCACTTTCACTTCCTCTAACTTTCTCCCTATAGCATATTGATTTTTTTCTTTCCATTTAACATTAATTCAATCACATTTCAATTACTCATTTTCCTTATTCTATTTCTCATTTACCTCTTTGAGTTTCCTTTGTTTAAATTTCCTATTTGCTTTCCTATTTTATCCATTTCCTGGTTTTCTGTTTTTCAGGATGTCTGCCTCACAAAGGAAAGGCAAAGGCAAGGCTACTGGCAAGCGCAAGTGAGGAGATTCCTCCCAGTCCATCATTGCTCTAATGCACGATTCCTCATGGCGGGAGAAGAACTTCACACAGCAGGAAAAAGCTGACCAGCTGTTCCCTTCGACTGATCCTATAAAATTTGCAAACCGGTACTGTGAGCTGAAGTACCTGACTTTTGCAAACTCCAGAAATCTATACCTGGAACGTACCTTGAAGATTCCAGAAGCCCTCCAGCAATACACCACTGAGCAAATCAAGCAAAGGGCTTGGTTCTTTCTGGAGAGACCACTGACAGAGGTCAATGCATCTTGGGTACGGGAATTCTATTGCAACTACTACCTTACTACCCTAGATGCAGTGAACCTGAGGGGAAAGCAAATTCTGGTCACTGAGGAGGCCATAGAGACCGTTCTCCAGCTCCCAGCCAAGTCCGATCAGCCAGATGGTTATGCACAGGCTGAGGAGGACATGGGCCAGATGCAGTTTGATTGGGATGCTGTGAAGGCACGGATAGCTCTCGACCCTGATGTTCCTTGGGAGATGGGTCAGGACACCACTATGCCTAGAGGGATCAAGAGAGTGTACTTGAATGATGAGGCTCGGCTATGGCATCAGATCTTGAGCAAATATGTGATGCCGAGTACTCATGAGACTGAGATCCCGGCTGCCATGATCACCCTCCTCTGGTGTGTGCTGGAGGGTAAGGACCTGTACTTGCCTCGTTTTATCCGGCATTATATGGCCAGGGTCCACATCCGAGGCACCCTCCCCTTTCCTTATCTGGTTACACGGCTAGGCCGTCAGGCTGATGTGCCTTGGGAGGATGCCGATGAGCGACCACCAACAGCGGACTGCAGGAAGATCATCCCTCACAGCAAGAACTTCCTTGCTTTGGGCTACAGACCACCACCTGTCACTGCTACTGATGAGACAGCCCCTCCGTCTGCTGGCCCCTCTTCATCCACAGCTGCCCCAGCTGCCCGTGCTGCCACCACTGCACCTCCACCCGCCTCTGAGCCAGTTTAGCGCCTCGTGCACCGTCTATTCCGCCAGCTTGATCAGATGGAGCGCCGTAACAAGCGCCGGTATGAGAGATTGGAGCGCCGCAGCAGGCGACGCTATTCCCATCTGAAGCTGATGATCAGACAGGGCGCCGACATCCCCTCCGAGCCTGACACACCATCAGAGCCATCAGAGGAGGAGGAGGATGAGCACGAGGAGGAGCCTCATTCCCAGGCGGAGACTCATCAGCAAGCAGGCACAGAGCACGCTACACCACAGCAGGAGGCCCCACATCAGCTTGAGGCTGCAGATCTGGAGATCCTGATCCAGTCAGTCCCCCCTTTACAGCAGCCAGACTCTCAGCCCACCACCGCCACAGAGACCCCAGCTACCATCCCTACCAGTGATGACACTCCTTCACACCCGGCTTGATTGAGCATCGGGGACGATGTTTCATTTTAAGTGTGGGGAGGTCGCCATCTCTGGCGTTTATTTTGGTGAACTACTACATACTTTTTCTTTTATTTTGGATATTTTTTTTGTATTTTTCTCTTTTTCTTTTACTATTATTTTCTGAGTACTTATACATTGCTACTTGTGTATTTTACTCTATTTTCTGCATTTTGCAATTTTTTTGTTCATATTTTAGTTATTTAGTTCATTTTAGTTATTTAGTTTAGTTTGCAATTCTAACATATTAGTGGATCAATTAGTATAGTTTACCCTTGTTACATAAGACAGCTTAGTTATAGCTTAGTTTAAATTGACAAATATAAAAAAGTGTAAGCTAGGAACTTGAACATAATAGATTTAGATCCATAAAACCTTGTATATATAGCATTACATGATGTAGTTAAACTGACAACATTTCATCAAGGAGAAACATTAAAACTTCAAAGGCTACCTTAAATTACTTTTTAAGAGAATAATGAGAATTTTTAACTAAACCTGCATGACATACATAAGTGATAAATGATTTTTCAGCTAGAGAACACATAGCCTGTGAGTTTTGAGCTTAACTGTATGGTTACATTCAAACCATAATTTTTATTTCTGTGTGTTCCAACCTTCTTTCTTATTCTGGTGTTCTTTACTTTGTTTTAGTCTATATGTCCAATTATAGAATATAGGTACATCTCAAAATAATGATTGAGGCCATCATTTGATTTTAGCTCACTTATCCCAAATTATCCTACCTTTTACATCACCTTTGTTAGCCCCCTTTGAGCTTTTTAAAAAAAAAAAACCCCTTATTCTATTTTAGCCAAATTACTAGCCTTAAGCAGAAAAACAAAAGAAAATCCCAAGTGAATCCTTGGTTAGCTTAAGATAGAAAATTATAAATAGAGTAAAATGTGGGAAACTTATTGGGAACATAGTTGATAAAGACAAAAGGTAGAAAAATTAAAAAGAATAAAGCAACTCAAAATTTTGGGAAGCAGGCTCATAAAAATTCAAATTAATTAAAATTACCATGTGTATTAAAAAAAAAAGTTAGTTTTCAAGCATGTAAATAAGGGGATACAAAAAGAACTCCCCATTACAACCTTAGTCTAATTAAGGATTCACTTATTAGCTCACTTAGCCTTATACATATATCCTTACCCTTTGCCTTGTCCCCATTACAACCTTAATTAAAGACCTCATGAGTTTTGGTATGACTATGTTCTATAATTGTTGATTGGTTAGACAAAAAACAAAGTTATAGAAAGGAAGAATGAAAAGAAGAATAGAGTGACTAACCCAATAAACACTGAGTGATTAGAGAGAAAACACAAAATCCAGGGAGGGTTCAAAAGCTCATTAAACATTTATCTCTGATTGTCTTGCAAGTTTTTTTCTCTCATCTCATTTGCAAAAAAATGCTTTATTATTTGAGGGTTAGCCATATATGTATATATATCTACTTGAGAATGTGAAATAATTTGACTACATGTAGGCTTTATATACGAGTGGATGAATTAGAATTGCATGACTCATTAGGTAGATGCATTTAGCATAGGTTGCATGTCATAACATTCCATCACTTTAACCTTAATTATTTACCTTGGATTTAGCATGAGGACATGCTAGTGTTTAAGTGTGGGGAGGTTGATAAACCCATATTTCATGAGTTCTTTTGTGCTTAATTAGAGTGATTTATTCAACTCTTCACCTACTTATTCACATTAATTGCATGGTTTTACTTTCCCTTCCTTATTATGTCATATTGTGAAAAACATGTTTCCTAAGCTTTAAAAAAATTAATTATTTTAATTACCTTTATTTCCATTCGATGCCGTGATTAGTGTGTTGAGTAGCTTCAGGTTTCCTAAGGCTGAATGACTTAAAGGATGAAAAAAAAAGGAAACATACAAAAATGGAAGGAGAAGGCAAAACGGAGCTTTAAGGAAACTGGTATCCACGCGATCGCATGGACGATGCGATCGCGTGCCAGAAGTAAAGAAGTAGCGACACGGCCACATGACTAACGCGACCGCGCGCCTTGAGTAGAACACCCACGATGCGAACGCGTGACTGACGTGACCGCGTGGAAAGGAAAAGCTCTAGATGACGCGACCGCGTGACCCACGCGGACGCGTGACAGAGGCCACGTATCAGAATTTACAGAATACGCCCCCAGCAATTTCTGAAGCCCTCTTTGGCCCAGATCCAAGTACAAAAAGCATAGATTAGAGGTTATAAAGTGGAGGAATGCATCCATTCAAAAGAGAGCTCGCCAATTTCTAGTTTTCATGATTTAGATTTAGTTTAGAGAGAGATTCTCTCTCTCTCTTAGGATTTAGAACTTCTTCTTGTTTTGGGAGTAACTCTGGATCCAGGTTTTAATGTTCTTTTATTTCAATTTTACTTTTATTTATTTGATTCCAATATTTGAATTGATTATTATAATTTAAATTATGAATTATTCCATGTTACAGATTTCCATTTGAATTAATGATATTTAAGGTATTTCTCAGTTTATGATTGTTCTCTTTGATTTAAATTGCCATTGCTTCCCATCTAAGGACACTTTTATTATTCCAGCAATCTACTTTTTCCCCTTTTGGTCTTGGTTAAGAAATCAGTGACTCAACATTATCGAACTCAACATAATTGATAATCGTTATCTTGCTAATTGATCTTAACTTTAATAATCCCAACTTTTTCCTAGGAAATAAATAGGATTCGAAGGTCAAACTAATTAGTCCCTTGACTTACCTTTGCTTCATAGGTTAACTAAGTGGAATTAAGATACAACTTTCATTATTGATGAGAGGGATAACTAAGTTGGACTTCTAATTTCCCTTATCTTGCCAAAAGTTGTTTTACAGTTATTATTTATTTTTAATTGCCATTTAATTCACTTGTCATTTAAATTACTTGCTTCTCACCTTCTAAACCCCGATTACAACCTTTATAACCAATAATAAGAACATACTTCCTCGCAGTTCCTTGAGAAGATGACCCGAGGTTTGAATACTCGGTTAACAATTTTTAAGGGGTTTGTTACTTGTGACACCCAAAATGTTTGTACGAAAGGGATTTTTGTCGGTTTAAAGAATATATCTACAATGCGACTGTTTTTATGACATTCTTTACTGGCAGAAATCACGATCGTTACTAAACCAACATGGATGGCACTTCAACTAGCTGATAGGACATTCAAGTTTCCCAATGGAGTGGTGGAGGACGTGTTGGTGAAGGTGGGAGAGTCATCTTCCCAACTAACTTTGTGGTTCTTGATATGGAGAAAGAGACCAATGCATCGATCATATTAGGAAGACCATTCTTAGCTACAGTTGGGGATATAATTGATGTACAAAAGGGAGAGTTAGTCTTAAGACTACATGAAGAGAAGATGGTGTTCAATGTTTTTACAACAATGAGCTACCCAAAGGAATCCATTGGTGAATGTATGATGGTGGACATAATGGAGAAGCTGGTTCAAGGAGTCCTAGAAGAAGATTAATGTGAAGAAGTAATGGAGCAAGATCAACAAACATCATGTGGTGAACTACCACAAGAACTCATAGAAGGCTTAACCATGCTAGACAAGGCAAGGAAGAAGGACATGGACGCACCAAAGTTGGAGTTAAAAACCCTGCCTCCAAGCTTAAAGTATACCTACTTAGGTGACAATGACACATATCCAGTAGTCATTAACTCTAGCCTAAGTAAGGAACAAGAAGAGGAGCTTATCAATGTGCTGACACAACATAAGAATGCCATAGGGTGGACATTTTCAGATTTAAAGGGGTTCAACCCTTCAATGTGCATGCATAAAATCCTTCTTGAGGAGGATGCCAAGCCCTCAATACAGCTACAAAGAAGATTGAATCAAACAATAAAGGAAGTGGTGCAAAAGGAAGTGCTGAAGTTGTGGCAAGCAGGAGTGATTTACCCAATCTCAGACAGCCCTCGGGTGAGCCCTGTTCAAGTAGTCCCCAAGAAAGGAGGAATCACAGTGGTGCCAAATGAAAGAAATGAATTGATTCCAACAAGAACAGTAACTAGATGGCGCATGTGTATAGACTACAAGAAGCTCAATGAAGCCATAAGGAAGGACCATTTTCCTCTACTATTCATGGATCAAATGTTGGAGAGGCTTGCTAGGCATTAATACTATTGTTTCTTGGCTGGATACTCAGGCTATAACAAGATTGTAGTGGACCCTAAAGACCAAGAGAAGACTTCTTTCACTTGCCCTTATGGTGTTTTTGCATATAGACGTATGTCCTTTGGTTTGTGCAATGCACCTGCTACATTCCAAAGGTGCATGCCGTCCATCTTTTCTGACATGATTGAGAGGTTTATTGATGCTTTCATGGATGATTTTTCAGTGTTTAGTGACTCATTTCCTAAGTGCTTACACCATCTTGCCTTGGTGCTCAAGAGATGCCAAGAGACTAACCTAGTTTTGAACTAGAAAAAGTGTCAATTTATGGTTACTGGTGCGGTAATTTATAACCACAAACTAACCGGCAAGTGCACCGGGTCATACCAAGTAATACCTCAGGTGAGTGAGGGTCGATCCCACGAGGATTGAAGGACTAAGCAATAATGGTTGATTAATTTACTTAATTAGGCAAACAAAAAATAATGTTTGAGAGTTCAAAGACATTAAACAATAGCAAGAATATTAAAGAAAGGCAAGTGAATAAGTTGGAAATAAAATATGGAGAAACAGTTAAGGCTTCATAGTTGTCTATTTTCTGGATTAACTTTTCTTATTAATTTATTTTAATCATGTAAGATTTAATTCATGGCAAACTATATGTGACTAGACCCTAAATAAATAAAATAAAGTTTTAAATCAGAATTAATTAAAGCAATCAACATGTCTTCAATTAATGGATGGGGACCACTTGCTTCGTAGGGTCCACGCCTAACTTGGAGTGGGCATAACCATTCTTGTGTGAATCTCCCTTGAGTCTCTGCTATCCCCTGGCTCTAGTCTGTGTTTCTGGGCCGAAAACTGGGTCGAAACCCGGTCTGAAATCGCCCCCAGCATTTTTTGCAGATTCTGCATGTCGCGCATGTCACGCATATGCGTCGATGATCTTTTACGCGTGTCACGCGTACGCGTTAGGCATGCGCATGCGTCGCTCCTCGCTGGTCAGCTCCTTGATTTCTTCTCTTTCTCTGCAGAAACTCCATCAAATCCATCCGAATGTTACCTAAAATAAACAAAATTGCACAAGACTCAACATAGCATCCATAGTGGCTAAAAGATAATTAATTCTTGATTAAACTCAACAAATTAAATGCAAATTCACTAGAAAAAGATAGAAAATATGCTCACGCATCACAACACTAAACTTGAATTGTTGCTTGTCCTCAAGCAACCAAAGTAATATAGGCTTAGAATGTGAATTTGCATGAGAATGAGAGTTTGATTAAGCTCATGTCTCTTCTTATAGTGGGATTTACAACTGCAATCGTGAATAGTTTTGGCATCTCACTCTCCTTTGAATCACAAGAATGTTACAGTCATTTGCAATTAGAATCCAGATAATATTATGAATTCTCTGATCTTTTGTAACTTAATTTAACCCTTGAGCACAACAATTTTTCTTTTCTTTGGTGCTTTGCATCTTGAGCCTAGCCATGACTTTAAATGTTTTGTCTCAAGTTTTACTCGACACAGAAACATCACAAGCACTTAACTGAGGAACTCTTTTGAAGTTCTGATTTTTCTTTCAGCTACTCCCAGACAGTGGTGCTCAAAGCCTTTGGCATACTCTGCTAATTGCCATTGATCTCGACTCTAAATGTTTTATCTCAAGGATTACTTGATACAAGAACACCACAATCATATAACTAGGGAAATAACTCTTTGAGCTTTTAATCATGTCTGACCTCCCTAGTCATTGATGCTCAGAGCCTTGGACCCTTTTTTTTTCAATGTTGTTTCTTTTGCTTCAAGGATTAAATTTTTGTTTATTTCAGACAAGTCATAATAATTCTCTAAATCCCCGTTCCTTATACATTAACATTATTTGATTCAAATTTAAATATGCACTGTTCATGTCATGCATTCAGAATCACAGAAAATACCACCACATTTAAGTGAATAAGACTATTCTTCAATATAAACTCAATTTCTCATGCAATATATCACTCCTTTTTCTTTTTAGATTCAAGTTTAGTGAGCGGTACATAAGACCAATAACAGAATGAAACTAATTCTAAGAACTAAAAGTACTAAAGATCATGCAGGCAATCAAAGCAACAGAAAACAGAAAATAACGAAATAAGAATGGAAGAGAAATAGAATGAAAGGAACTTAACCACCTCCGTTATTCTAGTGGCCATCTCATTCCTCCATGAAGAACATTCATCTTCCTTTGGTGCTATTAAAATAAATAGAGAAGCCATAAGCATAGCGACAACACCAAACTTAAAGGTTTGCTTGTCCTCAAGCAAAGAAGAACTGAAAACAAAAACAAATAGTAAGATGAAAGAATAATAAAAGGATAAAAGAATGAGAGAGAATTAGGAATGGCGGGTGGATGATTTGAATTCAGGCGCTGAGGGGTTTAATTTGGGCGTCACATGCGACGCGTATGCGTAAGGCACACGTACGCGTGGATCGCGCAATTTTTAAGTGACGCGGACGCGTGCCCTTGGTTTGTGCAAATCGCGCGAAGGCGATCGCACGCACGCACAACTCTCTGTTCGCGTGGCCTGGGAACCAAAATTTTCAGATGATGCGTGCGCGTCATGCACGCGCACGCGTGGATGGCCATTTGGGAAAAAGACGTGCACGCGTCAGGGACCCGTACGCGTGACGGGACTTGTGCTCCCAGCACCATTCCAGACCCACACAATCTCAACCTTTGGCCATGCACCCATTTACGTCGATTTTTCAAGGTCACGCGTACGCGTCAGGGACGCGCACGCGTGGGTGGCCATTTGCGCAAACGACGCGCACGCGTCAGGGACGCATACGCGTGATGCGACTTATGCGCCCAGCATGGTTCCAGCCCCACTCCTGCTCAACTCTCTGGCCAATTTTATTTTTCACGCACACACATATGAAGCATAAATGTCAGCGACGCTTGCGCGTCATTGATGAGCGGAAAATTTATATGCTTTTTGGCATTGTTTTCTAGTAGTTTCTAGTATAATTTAGTTAGTTTTTACTATGTTTTTATTAGTTTTTATGCAAAAATTACATTTCTGGACTTTACTATGAGTTTGTATGTTTTTCTGTGATTTCAGGTATTTTCTAGCTGAAATTGAGGGACCTGAGCAAAAATCCGACTCAGAGGCTGAAAAAGGACTACAGATGCTGTTGGATTCTGACCTCCTTGCACTCGAAATGGATTTTCTGGAGCTACAGAAACCCAATTGGCACACTCTCAATTACGTTAGAAAGTAGACATCTAGGAAATTCAAGAAATATATAATAGTCCGTACTTTGCCCGAGTTTTGACGATGCAAACTGGCATTTATAATCCTAGTGATGGTTGAAGGCCTTTACATCCCTGCTGATTTCATAATCCTAGACACTGGGAAGGATGAGGATGAATCCATCATCCTTGGCAGACCTTTCCTAGCCACAGAAAAAGCTGTGATTGATGTTGATAGAGGAGGGTTGGTCCTTCAGTTGAATGAAGACTACCTTGTATTCAAGACTAAAAGTTCTCCTTCTGTAACCATGGAGAGGAAGCATAAAAAGCTTCTCTCAGTTCAGAGTCGAACAAAACCCCCACATTCAAACTCTAAGTTTGATGTTGGGAGGCCACAACCAAACTCTAAGTTTGGTGTTGAGAGGCCCCAACCCTGCTCTGATTTTCTGTGAGGCTCCATGAGAGCTTACTGTCAAGCTATTGACATTAAAGAAGCACTTATTGGGAGGCAATCCAATGTTATTTAATTATATTTATTGTTATTTTATGTTTTCTGTAGGTTGATGATTATGTGAAGTCACAAAAATAACTGAAAAATCAAAAACAGAATGAAAAACAGCATTAAAAATAGCACACCCTGGAGGATAAGCTTACTGGCGTTTAAATGCCAGTAAGAAGCATCAAACTGGTGTTTAACACCAGAAAGAAGCATCAAGCTGGCGTTAAACGCCAGAAATAGGCTACAGCTTGGCGTTAAATGCCAGAATTGCAATATAAGGGCATTTTGCACGCCTAAATAGAGCAGGGATGATAAGTCCTTGACCCTTCAGGATCTGTGGACCCCACAGGATCCCCACCTACCTCACCTCTTCTTCTCTCTTCTCCACACCTTTTCATAACACTCTTCCTCAAATACCCTTCACTAATCACCTCTTTCACTCTTCCCCAAAACCCCACCTACCTTCAAATTTAAAATCCTTTCCCACCCAAACCCAACCCTAATACATGAAACCTAACCCTCCCTCCACCCCAATATAAACCCCTCACCACTCCTTCATTTTCACACAATACAACCACTACTTCTACCCCTTGGCCGAACCACATATCTCCCTCCATCTCCTCTATTTTCTTCTTCTTCTACTACTTTCTTACTTCTTTTGCTCGAGGACGAGCAAACCTTTTAAGTTTGGTGTGGTAAAAGCATTGCTTTTTATTTTTCCATAACCATTTATGGCACCTAAGGCCAGAGAAACCTCAAGAAAGAGGAAAGGGAAGGCAATTTCTTCCATCTCTGAGTCATGGGAGATGGAAAAATTCATCTCAAAGGTCCATCAAGACCACTTCTATGAAGTTATGGCCAAGAAAAAGGTGATCCTTGCGGTCCCTTTTATGGTAAAAAAGGGCGAATATCCAGAGATCCGACAAGAGATTTGAAGAAGAGGATGGGAAGTTCTCTCCAATCCTATTCAACAAGTCAGAATCTTAATGGTTCAAGAGTTCTTTGCAAATGCATGGATCACTAGGAACCATGATCAAAGTAAGAACCCAAACCCAAAGAATTAGCTTACAATGGTTCAGGGTAAATACTTAGATTTCAGTCTGGAAAATGTAAGGTTGGCGTTCAACTTACCAATGATGCAAGAAAATGCATGCCCCTACACTAGAAGGGTCAAATTTGATCAAAGGTTGGACCAAGTCCTCATGGAAATATGTGTGGAAGGAGCTCAATGGAAAAGAGACTCAAGAGGCAAACCGATTCAATTGAGAAGACAGGACCTTAAGCCTGTAGCTAGAGGATGGTTGGAGTTCATCCAACTCTCTATCATTCATACTAGCAATCGATCCGAAGTAACTGTGGATCGGGCCATCATGATCCATAGTATCATGATTGGGGAGGAAGTGGAAGTTCATGAGATTATACCTCAAGAACTCTACAAGGTGGCTGACAAGTCCTTCACTTTGGCAAGGTTAGCATTTCCTCACCTCATTTGTCACCTCTGCAATTCATCTAGAATTAACATAGAGGAAGACATCTTCATTAATGAGGACATGTCCATCACTAAGAAAAGGATGGAGCAAACAAGAAGTACATGAATTTCGAATTCATCCTTGAGATTAGTTTAATTATTTTGATGTGGTGACAATACTTCTTGTTTTCTGAATGAATGCTTGAACAATGCATGTATTTTTTTTTTAATTTGTTGTTTATGAATGTTAAAATTGTTGGCTCTTGAAAGAATGATGAAAAACGAGAAATTGATAATATGAAAAATCATAAAATTGATTTTTGAAGCAAGAAAAAGCAGTGAAGAGCAAGGCTTGCAAAAAAAAAAAAAGTGGCGAAAATAAAAGAAAAAAAAGAAAAAGAAAAAGCAAGCAGAAAAAGCCAGTAACCCTTTAAACCAAAAGGCAAGGGTAAAAAGGATCCAAGACTTTGAGTATTAATGGATAGGAGGGCCCAAAGGAATAAAATCCTGGCCTAAGCAGCAAGACCAAGCTGTCCCTAACCATGTACTTATGGCGTGAAGGTGTCAAGTGAAAAGCTTGAGACTGAGTGGTTAAAGTCATGATCCAAAGCAAAAAGAGTGTGCTTAAGAACCCTGGACACCTATAACTGGGGACTCTAGCAAAGCTGAGTCACAATCTGAAAAGGTTCACCCAGTTATGTGTCTGTGGCATTTATGTATCCGGTGGTAATACTGGAAAACAAAGTGCTTAGGGACACGGCCAAGACTCATAAAGTAGCTGTGTTCAAGAATCAATATACTGAACAAGGAGAATCAATAACACTATCTAAATTCTTAGTTCCTATAGATGCCAATCATTCTGAACTTCAAAGGATAAAGTGAGATGCCCAAACTGTTCAGAGGCAAAAAGTTACTAGTCTCGCTCATCTAATTGGAGCTAAGTTTCATTGATATTTTGGAATTTATAGTATATTCTCTTCTTTTTATCCTATTTTATTTTCAGTTGCTTGCGGACAAGCAACAATTTAAGTTTGGTGTTGTGATGAGCAGATAATTTATACGCTTTTTGGCATTGTTTTCTGGTAGTTTTTAGTATAATTTAGTTAGTTTTTACTATGTTTTTATTAGTTTTTATGAAAAAATCACATTTCAGGACTTTACTATCAGTTTGTGTGTTTTTCTGTGATTTCAGGTATTTTCTATCTGAAATTGAGGGACCTGAGCAGAAATATGATTCAGAGGCTGGAAAAGGACTGCAGATGCTGTTGGATTCTGACCTCCCTGCACTTGAAATGGATTTTCTGGAGCTACAGAAACCTAATTGGCGCGCTCTCAATTGCGTTGGAAAGTTGACATCCAGGGCTCTCCAGCAATATATAATAGTCCATACTTTGCCCGACTTTTGAAGACGCAAACTGGCGTTCAAATGCCAACTTCCTGCCCTATTCTAAAGTCAAACGCCAAAAATAGGTTACAAACCAGAGTTAAACGCCACAAACAGGCTGCAACCTGGCGTTTAACTCTAAGAGAAGTTTCTACATGTGTAAAGCTCAATGCTCAGCCCAAGCACACACCAAGTGGGCCGCGGAAGTGGATTTCTGCACTATCTGCACTTAGTTACTTATTTTCTATAATCCTAGCTACTAGTTTAGTATAAAAACTACTTTTAGTGATTTATTTTATATCTTTGATCAGTTTTATGCTATCATAGATCATATTGTACATGTTTGGAGGCTGGCCTCACGGCCATGCCTGGACCTTCATCACTTATGTATTTTTAACGGTGGAGTTTCTACACCCCATAGATTAAGGTGTGGAGCTCTGTTGTCCCTCATGAATTAATGCAAAGTACTATTGTCTTTCTATTCAATTCAAGCTTATTCTTATTCTAAGATATTCATTCGCACACAAGAACATGATGAATGTGATTATTAAGTGACACTCATCACCATTCTCACTTATGAATGCATGCCTGACAAACACTTCCGTTCTGCATGAAAACAAGCTTGAATGCATATCTCTTAGCCTCCTGGTTCACGATCAGAGTCTACGTGGTATAGGCTAGAATTATTTGGCGGCCATCCCTGAGATCTAGAAAGTCTAAACCTTGTCTGTGTTATTTCGAGTAGGATCTGGGAAGGGATGACTGTGACGAGCTTCAAACTCGTGAGTGTTGGGCGTAGTGACAGACACAAAAGGATCAATGGATCCTATTCCAACATGAGTGAGAACCGACAAATGATTAGCCGTGCGGTGACAGCGCACTTGGACCATTTTCACTGAGAGGACGGACGGTAGCCATTGACAACGGTGATCCTCCAACATACAGCTTGCCATGGAAAGGAGTATGAATGATTGAATGAAGGCAGTAAGAAAGCAAAGATTCAGAAGAAGCAAAGCATCTCCATACGCTTATCTGAAATTCCCACCAATGAATTACATAAGTATCTCTATCTTATTTTATTTATCTTTTAATTATCAAAATCTCATAACCATTTGAATCTGCCTGACTGAGATTTGCAAGATGACCATAGCTTGCTTCAAGCCGACAATCTCCATGGTATCGACCTTACTCACGTAAGGTTTATTACTTGGACGACCCAGTGCACTTGCTGGTTAGTTGTGCGGAGTTGTGAAAAGGAGTTGAGATTACAATCGTGCGTACCAAGTTTTTGGTACCGTTGAGATCGTAATTTCATGCACCAGTCGTGTGCTCTATTTTTTTTTGAAGTGTTCGGTTCCTATTATCAAATAGTTGCATGATCAGAAAAGCAGTAAAAGCTCAATAAAAATCAAACAAGTAAGAAAACTACTACTACGAAAAATAACTAAGGATACAAAATTATCGGGTTGCCTCCCGACAAGCGCTTCTTTACCGTCACTAGCTTGACAGTCAGTTCTGCTAATTCAGCAGATGAGCGGACCTCTGGCGATCAATCTCGCCTCGAAGATAGTACTTCAACCTTTGGCCATTCACTGTAAATTTCCTGTCAGAATTTTCTTCCTGTAATTCCACATAACCATATGGTGAAGCTCTGGTAACCACAAACGGTCCTGGCCACCGGGATTTCAGCTTCCTGGGAAAGATAGTGACAGGCTTTGCCATAGACCAACTGATAAGGGGACACGCCAATAGGAGTCTTGTAAGCTGTCCGGTATGCCCAGAGAGCATCATCAAGCTTCCTAAAACAGTCCTTTCTTGAAACACAGACAGTCTTCTCTAAAATCCTCTTAAGTTCCATGTTGGAAACTTCAACCTGTCAACTTGTCTGAGGGTGATAGGGGGTTGCCACTTTATGACGGACTCCATATCTCTGTAGAAGAGAGTCCAGCTGTCTGTTGCAGAAGTGGCTTCCACTATCACTAACGAGCGTCCTTAGGACACCAAACCGGCTAAAGATATATCTCTGAAGAAAGCTCATTACCACCTTGGCATCATTGGTGGGCAGAGCCACAGCTTCCACCCACTTGGACATATAATCAACTGCCACTAGAATATAGTTGTTTGAATGTGAGGGTGGAAAAGGTCCCATGAAATCAATACCCCACACATCAAATAACTCAACACCTCAAGAATCCCCTGCTGTGGCATTTCATGGTTGGCAGGGAGATTTGTGGCTTTTTCACATCTATCACAGTGCTTCACAAATGCTATTGAGTCTCTGAAGAGAGTTGGCCAGTAAAACCCGCTTTGAAGGACCTTTGTTTCTAAGACTAGTTGCTTTCCATGACTCATTTTCTCTTTCTTTTTGTAAAAGTTCATTCAAGGTTCTACACTTAATTCCTTGTTTCTTAATTTCTCGAATGATCTTTCTTGGCCTTGGTTTCTCTTACTCTTGTTTCTTTGCACAGCTCACAGCAACTCTTATGGAGATAAGCTCTACTTTATTTAGGTTGAAAATGAAGACTTGAAATACATTGCATTTTCTTTCTTGTAGTTTAAAGGACTCATATAGGACTTCAAGCATGAAATAAAACTAAGCAAAAAACATAAACTACCCTAGCATGACTATTTATTTTTGACAGAAAGTAAATCAAACAAAAGCTTAAACATGATTTTAGAAATTAGAGGGTGTCAACCATGGGACTTAACAACCTTGAGCAGCTTAAATCTTCAGTTCATTGGCCCCTTTCCTTTGTCCTTCTTCTTGGAAGTGGAGGAGCCACCTTCATCCTTCTTGGAGGATCCTTCTTGTGCCTTCGCATCTTTGGGCTTCCAAAATCCCAGCCTCCTCATGTAAGATTTCACATTTTCCTTGTGCTGGTATGCTATTTCTTCCTGCCTTGTACTGAGTTCCTCCAATTTTTGCATATAGGTGGGGTGGTTGGGGTTCATGTTAGCTACTGCATTGCACAGGTAGCTTAACTTTGTTTGTGCATAGCAGTCATATTCCCCTCTGTCTACAGTTCTTGCTTCATAAAGATGTCTGAATTCAGCAAGGCTCCCCATTTGTTGTACTTGTCGTTCGAGAATCATTCCTAGGCTGCCTTGCATCTCTCCCCAGTTAATCTGGTCTTGCTGCTCTTTGAGATTCTCGAAACTCCCTTGGAGTTGTTGGATGTTTTGGTTCACTTGGCTCCATTGTTGTTGCTAAGTCTCCTTGAGTTGATTGACATCTTCTCTCAGGTGATGCAGGTCTCCCTTCATTTGGTGTACATCTCCTTGCAGTTGTTCCCAGTTGAATCCCTCTGGAAATTGTTGGTATTATTGGTAAGGTGGTGGTTGAAGTGCTAGAAAGTGTGGTTGCTCTTCTGCCTCTTCTTCTTCTTGTTGTTGTTATGGTCTATGATCATGAGCTCTTTGTTCTCTGGCCCTCTGAAGTGGGTTAACAGCCACCACATTGGCCATCTTCTTGGCAGTTACGAATTTGTCTTGCTTCACTAGCACCTCATCAATGATCTTTTCAACTCTAGCTTCATCACATAACCTCTGTATGATGCTGGGGAATGCCAACCTTGTGTTGTCACTGGTGCTTTTCAGCACTTTGTTAATGTTGTTGGCAATTAGCTCCCCACATTGACATTCTCACCTTTCATGATGCTTGTAACGACCCAATTTTCAATATGTCTATATCATACCAGAAACTGAGCGCTACCAATTTGTCTTCCTAATTATTATCTATTATTTATCATATGAGCCTAATTCGTTGTTAAACGCGTAGTTAATTTGCGTGGTGTATTTTTTTTTAAAACATTTGGATTAATAGACAGAATCATTTATAATCAATTCACAAGTAATAACAAATAAAACAGTTATAAACAACCATACAAAAATACATCACAAGTAGTTGACAACATTCGGTGATTCAGCCTTTATTAGCATATAGACTGTTAGTTAGAACACCCCTAGATATAGCTAAATAATATCTATATACATATATATATATATACAACATCCTAGGTCCTGACCTGTTCAAGAGGTCCCTGGTGCACGAATTGTGAATCACACTTTTCATAACGCGTACCACTAACCAGCAAGTGCACTGGGTCGTCCAAGTAATACCTTACGTGAGTAAGGGTCGAATCCCACGGATATAAAATATCCGCTCATCAGTCCCTAAGCTGGCACCTAGGCTAGCCTAGACTCTATACTCACCTAGTCGCTCTAAACTACTAAAGCGAGGGAAAGTACATTCTAAGTCTTCACAACTCAAGTCAGGTGGAACGTCATCAAAAGATAGAACATCATCTGCTACTCCTCTGCACGATCAGACTTTTCCACAGGACGTCTCTCTGGTACCTCATGAAGTAGCCACACAACAGGAATCTCGTACACAGGATTTAGGTGAAAGTGCGCATACGAACGGGGTGCAGACGTTGGCTGGTCTCACAGTATATACATGTAAACAGAGAACGATATTCACCCTAGACTCAGAAGACTATCTAGAGCAGAATCCTCTTCTTGCGAACGGTCATCAGCGAACTATGGTAAGGTACTCTTACTTCCATCTGAAGGGGAAAGGGAGAGAGAAGGGGTAAGAACTGGGGAGTTCTTAGTAAGGCCGGGGTTATTAGTTACGTTCATTTATTTGGGGTCGATTAGTAGATGAATAACAAAAGATAGAAAGAGAAAGTAGAGAGAACAGAAAGCAGAACACAAACAAAAGAATACAAGAAAATAAAGCACAGAAATAGCATACGAGCAGACAAACATAAAGAAGTAGATCACACACAGAAAGGAATGTAACAGAGAATGATGCGCAGACAAGAATGATGCATGTCAAGCCCTAGCGCAGGCCATGAGCTCATGTGTCGGTTGGCTGCCCGCAATCCCGACATTTATCCGGTCACGAGTAATCCCAATTTCCCGAATACGATTTTCCGTTCCTAAATAAATGCGCATATAATAATAGCCGCTCATTTAAGACAGCCTCTGCTTACTGCAGGAAAATATATATATACTCTGCCCTTCTCTTGGGAAGCGAAAAATAGCTGTAGGTAACTTAGTTTCCCTACAGAAACTCTGGGTTGCATTAAGCAACTAATATATATTGAATATAGCTCTGGGTTGCATCAAGCAACTAATATATATATA
>NC_029789.2:70919320-70920056 GCF_000816755.2 Arachis ipaensis | reverse complement strand
TATAACTCTGGGTTGCATCAAGCAACTAATATATATATAAATATAGCTCTGGGTTGCATCAAGCAACTAATATATATATAAGTATAGCTCTGGGTTGCATCAAGCAACTAATATATATAAATATCTCTTTATTATATTACTCTTCCCTTTATATCTCTTTACTCTGTTCTGGTTTCTCTTTTCTCTGTATCTTTTTACTCTGTTTTAATTACTCTGTTCTCTGTATCTCTTTACTCTGTTTTAATTATTCTGTTTTCTGTATCTCTTTTCTCTTCTCTGATTACTCTTTTTATCTGTATCTGTATTACTCTTTTTCTCTTTATCTCTTTACTTTACTCTGGTTACTCTGTTTTCTGTGTCTCTCTACTCTGCTCTGATTTCTCTGCTTAACGTATGTATTTAAAGTTTATGTAAATTTCGGTATGAATAGTTCGCCTGTCCCAAGTATAGGTTCATTAAGTCTATACTGAAACAGTTTAACTTTTCATATTATACCTAACCCTAATCGCAACTCAAGGACTAACTATGTTGCCCTAGTTCGTTCACTAATTTCTGTTTGTTTTTCTGTTATTAAAACCTTACAGACTTTTCTTTAATTTTTATCTTTTCTTCAACCTTTTATCTTTCTTTTATCTTTGCCTCACTAATATGTTCTTACCACTCCCTAAGTATTTTATGAAGGTAATTATGAGATTCTGCGCTTAAAGTTGTCTTTCTAAAGCTTTTACAGAAAACT
>NC_029789.2:70907791-70917250 GCF_000816755.2 Arachis ipaensis | reverse complement strand
TGCATTATTTTATTATTTTTATTAAAATATTATTTTTAATTAAATATTATTATTTAATATTTTATTATTATTTATTATTTTATTATTATATATTATTTTATTATTAAATTTTCGAAAATTAACTTTACTTTAACCTTTAACCTTTAAAATTCACTTTTTACCACCCATAACTTTTAATATTTCTACTTTTACCACCCTAACTTTTGGAAATTACAAAATAACCCCCCAAACACCAAAATATTTACTTCCTTGCCCTTTTATGGATCAAAAAGGTATTCTTCATTGTTCTTCACCACACTCAAAGTGTTCTTCGTGTTCTTCGTAAATTCTTCAGATTCTTTCTTTGTTTTTACCCGTTTTTCAGTTTTTCAGCAACCGATTTTTACCAAAATTCGAAATAAATTTCCAGCCACTAAAACCCCATCTTTTCTACATGATTTTAACACAAATTCAGAGAGTGCTGGTGCTAAGCTGCACCAGTAAACCGTAAACCCGGTTAAACCGATTTTCTGTTTTTAACAAAAACCGACCAGGTAAACTTATAATATCATTCAAGCATTTTCTAATACTAATATAATGATAATATTATACTATTATCTCTCTCCTCTCATGAAGCGAGTCCTGTTCGTCAAACAGAGACTATTTACGAAAATCAGAATCAAAACTGCCAACCGATACGGTTCAAAAACTAGGTTCTTCGCGATTGCATTATCGAGCTTGTCTCAGAGGAGGTTCTAGCTTAAGGATGACATAATGATAATGAGGATTGAGATGCTTGATGATATAGCAGAGGTGTTCCCTTTACTGATCTTCTGGAGAAATCCGTACTTTCAGAAAAGATCTCATGTACTCGAAAATCAGGGTTGTTACAATACTGCATATGAGCACAGCTCTTTCCTTGGTCACCTCTGAAGTGTTGGATGTGGGGATTAGGGACCTCC
Source organism: Arachis ipaensis (assembly GCF_000816755.2). Classification (NCBI taxonomy): domain Eukaryota; kingdom Viridiplantae; phylum Streptophyta; class Magnoliopsida; order Fabales; family Fabaceae; genus Arachis; species Arachis ipaensis. Next base: position 70,916,309 of record NC_029789.2, on the reverse strand, counting down.
TCACAAATTCCAGCCACCCTCTAGCTTGGGAGCTCAGATCCCTTCTTCTCAATTGGTTGGGTATCTAATCCTTATCATTTATCCAATACACATTCAGCACGCAAATCTCGTTTAGGATTTCATCAAATCCAGGGTCTTGTTGCTTTATTCTTTCTTCATAGCTCCGGGTGAAGCTTGTCCTATTTACCATTAGCATCCTCTCTATGCTGGAGGGACTATAGTCAATGGACTTCCCCCTCACATAGCTAATGTAGCCATAGTGTTGTCTTGGTTGAGGCACAGCATTAGCATAAAACTCCCTCACCAACCTCTCTACTACCTTCCTTGCTGGGTTGCATATGAGTGACCAGCCCCTATTGTTAATCTCAATATTGATCTCAAGATGCTCGTTCCTCCCTAATTGGAACAGAACCTCTGGGATGATTTCCCTCCCACTCACCCAACCATAGAATTGATTTTGGTTGAATGTGGAGAGAAACTTGTGTTCATTGAAAGATTGGCTTGAGGATCCAGAAGTTAGTTCCTTGGTTTTTCTTTTCTTTGAGGCTGAGCTTTTTGGTGATGCCATTGAGTTGAGAGAGAGTGTGTTTAAGGTTGTGGAAAAATTTTGGGGAAGGTTGCAAGAGAGGTAAGCAAAACAAGGTTTTGCTCCAACACCAAACTTAGGACTTGATTGTCCCAATCAAGAAAAAGGAAAAGAAGTAGGGGAAGAGAAGTAGTGGAAGGCGAAAAGAGAAAAGAAGAGGAAAAGTGTTTGGATTCTTTTTTCGTGTGTGATTAGGGGTTTGAAGTGGGAGAAGAGTTGCGAAAGTGAGGCTTTTATAGGGGGTGGAGAGTGTGATTTGAATGGTGGGAAATAAAAAGTATTCAATGTTTTCCCACTTGGGGAGTGGCACCTAGCGTGGGGAGAGGCGCCAACGCTTTTCTCACTGTGCCTCCTGCATGTGTTGAGTTCCAAAGTGTAAGTACACTTTGACTTCTTTGCTTTATGAGTTACTCACCATGTGGGTCCCATCTTTTCTCCTGAAAATAAAGCTGAAACCCGTTAGTGATGACAAAAGAGTCCTTCACATTCCTTCTTATTATGGGTAAATGGGATTGCAACTGATGGGTGTCCCTTGGGACACCAAACTTAATCCTATTGCATCTTAATAAATTGGTTTCATAATTGTGTATTTAATGTGTTCATAAGGATGAAATAACTCCAATCTCTTCATTTTCTTTTGTTTCTAACCTCTTCAAAACACATTAAACCACGTTTATGCTCTTGCCAAAATATTAAGTACTTTCAGATTGAGTAAAATTGGGCTTGCTAAGTGATTCTTATAAGGTGGTGGCCACACCAAACTTAATCTCTGGGCTTACTCTTCAAAATTTAGTTATCAAAATGGTTGTAAGCCTAGATTAAGTAGGTGGGTGGCCACACCAAAATTAGCCTTTTAGCTAGTTCTCAGCCCACTTACTCATCATTAGTAAACGCATTCCTCAAGTTGCAATCCGGAATAAAAGAGACACAAGAATGTCAGGTTGTCCCAACTACCAAAACTAATATTTAAACTTTCTAACCTACTATTTACAATCTAGTTCTAAATGGTAATGCAACACAGGTGTGAAACTAAAACTATCTAAAGCAATGAATTTAAGCTACTTCTAAGAAAAACAATAAATCAAAAGGATAAAGTGTTGGGTTGCCTCCCAACTAGCACCTCTTTATTGTCACTAGCTTGACACTCCTCCATCTTTAGTTGAGCTTGTAGCACACTCTCTGCTCCTCTAATGAGCCTCCCAAGTAGTGTTTGAGTCTATGGCCATTGACAGTGAAAGTTCTCTGAGTTTTGTCCTCCATGAGGTCTACATGACCATAGGGAGACACCTTGACTATCGTGAAGGGTCCTGACCATCGAGACTTAAGTTTTCCAGAGAAGAACTTGAGTCTGGAGTTGTACAGTAGCACCTTTTATCCTTCAGTAAACTCTCTTCTTGCTATCTTTTGATCATGCCACCTTTTTGTGTTCTCTTTGTAAATTTTTGCATTCTCATATGCTTAATTTCTAAATTCCTCCAGCTCATTGAGTTGCATTAATCTTCTTTCTCCAGCAGCTTGTTCATCATAGTTTAGCACTTTTAGAGCCCAAAACGCTCTATGCTCAAGCTCAACTGGTATGTGACAAGCCTTGCCATACATCAGTTGGTATGGGGACATCCCAATGGGTGTCCTGTAGGCTGTCCTGTAGGCCCATAATGCATCATCCAGCTTCCTAGACCAATCCTTTCTTGAGCTTCCAACATTTTTTTCAAGAATTCTTTTTAGTTCTCTATTTGAAATCTCAGCTTGTCTGTTGGTCTATGGATGGAACGGAGTTGCCACCTTGTGCTTGACTCCATACCTGAGAAGGAGTGTCTCAAGTTGTTTGTTACAGAAGTGTGTCCCTCCATCACTAATGAGGGCTCTAGGAACTCCAAATCTGCTAAAGATGTTCCTTCTTAAGAAGCTTGTCACAACCTTGTTGTCATTTGTCGTAGTGGCTATGGCTTCTACCCATCTTGAGACATAATCAACAGCCACCAATATGTAACTATTTGAGTAGGAGGTTGGGAAGTGTCCCATAAAGTCAATTCCCCATACATCAAATAGTTCAAGCTCTAGTGTGAATTGCTGTGGCATCTCATTTCTCTTGGTTAGATTACCAGCTCTTTGGCACTCATCACATCTTGACACCAATTCCTTAGCATCTTTGAACATTGTTGGCCAGTAAAATCCAGATTGCAGCACTTTTGCTGCTATTCTTTCTCCACTGAAGTAGCCTCCATATGCGGATCCATGGCACTGCCACAACATTTCCTAACCTTCTTCATGGGAGACACACCTTCTCAAGATTCCATCAGCACACTTTTTAAACAAATAGGGGTCATCCCAGATGTAGTGCTTGGCATCCTTGATTAGCTTTCTCCTCATGTGTTTGGTGATATTGGTTGGTAGTTCCCCAATAGCCTTGAAGTTAGCTATGTCTGCAAACCAAGGGGCTGCTTGGATCATCATCAACTGTTCATCAGGGAAGCTTTCATTTACTGCAACTCAGTGCATCTATTCTTCTTCTTGTGGAATCCTTGAGAGATGGTCAACCACCTTATTCTCTGCTCCACTCCTATCTTTAATCTCAATGTCAAACTCTTGGAGTAATAGAATCCATCTTATTAATCTGGGCTTAGATTCTTGTTTGGTAAGCAAGTATTTGAGTGTTGTATGATTAGTGAATACAATTACTTTAGAGCCAATAAGATATGATCTAAACTTATCAAAAGCAAAGACTATGGCTAAAAGTTCTTTCTCTATTGTTGTGTAGTTCCTTTGATTCTCATTAAGGACCTTGCTAGCATAGTAAATAACATGTACTAGTTTGTCTTTCCTCTGTCCTAGAACAGCGCCCACAGCAAAATCAGATGCATCACACATTAATTCGAAGGAAGATCCCAGCTAGGTGGTGCTATAAGGTGCAGAGGAAAGTCTCTTCTTAAACTCATCAAAGGCTACCATGTACTCTCTATCAAAAACAAAGGGAGTATTTGAGACAAGTAGGCTGCTAAGAGGTTTTGCAATTTTTTAAAAGTCCTTGATGAACCTTCTATAGAACCCAGCATGTCCCAAAAAGCTCCTGATTGCCTTGACATTGCAAGGTGGAGGTAGTTTCTCAATTACTTCCACCTTTGCCTTGTCTACTTCTAGGCCATTTTTGGAAATATTGTGACCAAGAACCACCCCCTCAGTTACCATAAAATGGCACTTCTCCCAGTTCAAAACCAGGTTGATTTCTTGGCACCTTTTTAGCACCAGGGCAAGATGACATAGGCAATAAGAATATCAATTTCCAAATACAGAAAAGTCGTCCATGAATACTTCTATGAACTTCTCAACCATGTCCGAAAAGATGGAGAGCATGCACCTTTGGAATGTTGCAGGTGCATTGCACAATCCAAAGGGCATTCTCCTATAAGCAAAAACTCCATAGGGGCAAGTAAAAGAGGTTTTCTTCTGGTCCTTGGGGTCTACAACTATTTGGTTGTAACTAGAGTAACCGTCCAGGAAGCAGTAGTATTCGTGCCCTGCGAGTCTTTCAAGCATCTGGTCCAGGAAGGGTAAGGGAAAATGGTCTTTCCGGGTAGCTTCATTGACTTTCCGATAGTCAATGCACATACGTGATAAACCCCAATTTTGTGGTTTATATTGTGCTTAATTTAGGGGATTTTATCACTTTTTCTCACATTTATTCAATGAAATAGCATGGTTTTGTAATTCTCCCTTGAATTTTGCTTAAGTGTAAAAACATGCTTTTTAGGCCCTAAATTGGTGATTTTAATTCACTTTAATTCCATTCGATGCCTTGATGTGTTTGATGAGTGATTTCAGGTCCATAAGGCAAGTATTGGATGGAAAAAATGAGGAGAAAAGCATATAAAAAGGGAGAATGCATGGAGAAACAAAGATTGGGAATGCCCCAAAGGACGCGCACGCGCACCAGGCGCGCACGCGCAAAAGTGATTTCGCCTATGGACGCGCACGAGTACATGCCGCGTCCGCGCGGGTTGAGAATTTGCCAGTGACGCACTGATAAACCCATATTTTATGATATATATTGTGCTCAATTTGAGTAATTTATTTAATCCTTCACCCACTTATTCATGTTAATTGCATGGTTTTACTTTCCCTTCCTTATTATGTGATGTATGTGAAAAACATGTTTCCTATGCTTTAAAAATAATTATTTTAATTACCCTTTACTTCCATTCGATGCCATGATTCGTGTGTTGAGTAGTTTCAGATCTTCTAAGGAAGGAATAATTTAAAGGATGGAAAGGGAACATACAAAAATGGAAGGAAAGCACAAAATAGGGTTTTTGAAGAAAATGGCAGTAACGCGATCGCATGGACGACACGGCCGCATGCCAATGCGAAATAGCAGTGACGCGACCGCGTGATTGACGCGATCGCACATGATAAGCGAAACGCATATGATGCGTACGCATGACTGAAGCGACCGTGTGACAAGGAAAACTCCAAATGACGCGACCGCGTGACCCACGCGGACGCGTGACAGAGGCCACGCACCAGAAAGTACAGAAAATGCTCCCAGCGATTTTTGAAGCCCTTTTTGGCCCAAATCCAAATCCAGAAGGCACAGATCAGAGGTTATGAAGTGGGGGAATGCATCCATTAAAAGAGAGTCTCCAATTAGTTAGTATTGATGAACTAGATGTAGTTTTGAGGGAGAGGTTCTCTCCTCTCTCTTTTAGGATTTAGAATTAGGATTTCTTTTGCTTTAAGGATTATCTCTTTTTATCAGGTTCAACATTCCTTTTTATTTATCTTCCCAATTTAGTTCATGAATTCTTCTATGTTACAGATTATTCTTTGAATTAATGTTATTTGAGGTATTTCAGTTTATTATTGCTCTCTTTTATTTATGTTACTGTTGCTTCCAATCTGAAGACATTTTTATTCCAGTAGATTTACTTTTCCCTTTTGGTTTTGGTTAAGAAATCAGTAACTCAGGAGTTATCAAACTCAACGTGATCGATAATTGTTATCTTTGCTAATTGAATTGAACTTTAATAATCCCAATCTTTTCCTTAGGAATTAACTAGGATTTGAAGATCAAACTAATTAGTCACTTGACCTTCCCTTGCTCTAGTAAAGGTTAACTAAGTGGAATTAAGATTCAATTTTCATTATCATTGATAAGGATAACTAGGATAGGACTTCCACTTTCTCATACCTTGCCAAAAGTTTATTTTATAGTTATTTATTTATTTTACCTACCATTTAAATTACTTGTTCCTCATCTTCGAAACCACAATTTACAATCTTCATAATCAATAATAAGAACATACTTCCCTGCAGTCACTTGAGAAGACAACCCGAGGTTTAAATACTTCGGTTATCAATTTTAAAGGGGTTTGTTACTTGTGACAACCAAAAAGTTTGTACGAAGGGATTTCTGTTGGTTTAGAAACTATATCTACAACGCGACTATTTTTATAAAATTCTTTACTAGCAAAAATCCTAACGTCAAAATGGCGCCGTTGCCGGGGAATTGCAATCGTGTGCCTTATTATTGGTTATTGTAAATATTTTCTTTTACTTGTTTATTTGTCTTTATTTTTCCCTTTTTATTTCCATTAGCTACTATAAATTCTCACCCCTCTCACTTTGAGTTTGGTTCTAATATTGTTGAAAGGAGTGAAAGTTATAATAGGAACATGCATCAAGGTCAGGGCAATGAAAGATGGATGGAGCCAAGAGGATCTGATCAACCCTTTAGGCAACAACACCCTCCAAGATATCATGGACAAAGACCATTCTACAATGCATACCAAGCCAATAGACATGGTAGACAACCTTGTAGTTACCAACAAGCTCCACCCTGTGCTTATAGACTATCCTCTCAACGTAACTTCGAACCACCACACTCACAAGCTCCTTTTCACCATTCACCACCATATGATCCGCATTTTCCCCAATTCCAATCCAATTACTCCCAAACACCACCACTTTCCCATGTACCACGTCCAAATTCATCACCCCAAGAATCAAATGTTCGCCTCAAGAAAACAGTAGATCAACTTCAAACAACCATTCATCAACTGGAGCAAGCTGTAAGTCAATTATCTTCTAGACGTTCGAACATTCAAGAACCTCCCACAGCCCCATGTGGACAATCTAAAGAAGAGCATAGCATGAAGGAGATACTAGAAACTCCAGTGGACAGAATAGGGCATGACTTCATACTGGAACAAGTAGAGGAAGCTGTCATTGAAAACGAAGAAGAGTTGGTTGAAGACTTAGGAGACGCTGAACTTCCATGGGAATCCAGAGTTATGGAGAATTCTGTCAAAAACGTTACAATTGATGCTAAGGAGGATAGTGTACAACTCCCAAAGCAACTCTTTTATGAAGAACTAGACGGAATAATTCAAGAAGAAAGTTTCCTTGATGATGATAATCTCAAGTCAAGTTCTCCCAGTAATGAACTTGCATCAGCAAGTGAATTCTCTGATATCAAAGAATCTTCCCCAAGTGAATACAAAGATGATGTGGAGGTAGATTTCTCTCAACCTCCTGTTTATGACTTAAGTGACGAGGAAGGCATAGAAGGCTTTGATCAGGACATGGATGCAATTGAAGAAGTCTGCAAGGAAGTGAAGAAATTCACCGAAGAGCACAAGGGAGTAGAACTTACAGAACCACTGGAAACACCTATCCCAAGGCCATTACCACCCAATACAAGCTTCAAGTGGGCACAATCCTTAACCTTTAGCTTTATTTTCCCACTTGAATATGGTTTGCTTGAAACAGATGGCCAGCTTAGAGCTTTCTGCGGCTTTAAGAGTAAGAGGGAAATGGCTCGCACTCAGAGCTGGTGCACAAGGTTCAATAAGGTTCCACGCTTCAATTCAAAGTACACGGATTGGCATCATGATCAATCGAATGGATCTCGGAAAACGTTTGGTTATCTTGGTGAAAATCTACTTCCTAAACCGCCCGGATGGAAAAATATAGATCAAGACGAAGGCAGATTTAAAAGCAAAGTTTGGGATCCTGGAATCTATTCTGACATTTGTCGCCCCGAGAGCCTAACAATCTGCTTGAAGATACTCAAAAGCTTTACATGCCTAGTTTGGGACCCCGGAGGTTGTTGGCATTCCAAACATTGATGGAGATTTCTGGACGAATTTAAGCGCAAGCCGCCATAACAGGAAGCTCATCCAATGTCCAACTTAAGGACTTTAACTAAAAGTGCTAGGTGGGAGACAACCCACCATGGTATGGTTGTTTCTTTTTCAGTTTTATTTCGTGTTATTTATTTTTTTTCATTTTCAATTGAACCTGAATATTATTCATTCGCATTGCATACTGCATAATTGCATACCTGCATAAAAAAAATAAAAAAAAAAGAGAGTAGCCGTGTGACGCGACCGCATCACTCATGCGATCGCCTCAGTTGCGAAAAACATCCCTCTACGCGTCCGCGTCGTTCACGCAGCCGCGTGACCTGGAAATCGGCGTAAAGATCCAATGCCCAGAAAGTTGGGCTGGAATTGTGCGGCTGTTGTGCGTTTCGCACAAAACAATCCATGCGGTCGCGTCCATGACGCGATCGCGTCACTTGCGCAACACCAATCCCACGCGACAGCGTGAGCGATGCGATCGCGTCGCGTGGATTGCACAACACCCCAAGGGAAACAGAGAGTTGCGCTGAAACGACGCTGGATTTGCGCGTTTAGCACAATTTCCAGCGACGCGGTCGCCTGCCTCACGCGACCGCGTCATTCATTCTTTTACCCATTCCATGTGATCGCATCACTCACGCGATCGCGTCAACCCCTATTCCACCCCAGCCCCGCGACCGCATGCCCCATGCGATCGCGTGGATTCAAATTCGATAACCCCCCAGCCACGCGAAACCCTACCCATTCGCGCCCCCCAACCCCCTTCTTCTTTCTCTCTTCTCTGCAACCACCA
>NC_029789.2:70895529-70907586 GCF_000816755.2 Arachis ipaensis | reverse complement strand
CCCCCTGCCTCCGAACAGACAACACCGTCGCGCCAACCTCTGCCGCACCACCCTCATCCACCGCGTCAGCCGCCACCACTACCATTCCCTAGCCATCTCTCTGCCCCACTTTCATTCATCCGCCTACCAGGTTTTGCCGAATGCCACCCTTCTTTCAATTCCCAGTTAATTACATATTTTTCTGTTTATGCTCATCATTAGGCTAGTTAGATATGCATGTTGTAGTGGATTCTAGGTTGTTAGGTAGCCTAGGATGTGGTTAGTGGATTTAGGCCTGATTAATTGCGCTGTTCGTGCTTCTTGTTTTATAATTTTCTCAATTCCGCTGTTGCTGTGATGTTAGTATTGTTCATATGATGTTCTTACTGTTCATGCTGCTATTGCAAATGTTCTTTCTTGTTCACGCTAATTATATCTAATTGTTGTTTGTTTTAATTCATATGAACTGTCCTGCTTACTGTTTATTTTCCGGGAATATCCAATTTTAGCCGAAATGCTGCCCAATTTTATGTAAACTGTTTTGTTTCCATTCATGTCTTGGTTTTGGCACTTTGAACTCTGCTTTACTATGCTTTTACCAAACCAATTCATAAATACCAGGGCAAGCTTTCTTATTCTTTTTGATTTCCTGGTTCATAATCTGCATTTTTAGCTCCAAATTTTTTATTCATCATCAACCTGATTCCCTTGTTTGGATATGAGTTAACTGTAGCTTCTAATTGAGAATGCTTGTTACTTAGAAAATGATCATCATGCCACTTACTCTAACCCACTTTTTACTAATTCACTAATTTTAACTTCTTAAACTCTTTTTTCATTCCTAACCAACCTAACCTTTCAAAATATCTCTTCTGGTTTTTCACTATTCTCTTTAACCTTCTAACCAAGGCATGACGATAATTTTTCCTAATTAACATGATCTCTAATACATTTTGGATTGTTAATTTTTCTTCTCGGACTTTTAACTCCTATTCAATCCTTAATGCACATTTACTTAACTCATTTTCCTTACTCCACTGCTCATTTGCCACTATATGCTTATTTTGTGATTTGCATACTTGTTTTCCTGTTTTTATTATATCCTGGTTTTCTGTTTTTCAGGATGTCTGACACCTAAAGAAAAGGAAAGGGAAAGGCAACAACTGGCAAATGGAAAAGAGGAGAATCCTCCATGTCCATCCTGGACATCATGCATGATGACTCCTGGCGGGAGAAACACTTTACCCCGCAGGAGACGGCTGACCAGCTACTCCCTGCTACTGATCCCATTAAGTTTGCAAACTGATACTGCGAGCTGAAGTATCTAGTGTTTGCAACCTTTAGGAACCTGTACCTGGAGAGGACTCTGAAGATCCCAGAAGAACTCTAGCAATACACCTCTGATTAGATCAAACAAAGAGGCTGGTTCTTCCTGGAAAGAAACCTGACTGAGGTCAATGCATCTTGGGTAAGGGAATTTTACTGCAATTACTTCAAAACTTCCCTAGATGCAGTAAACCTAAGAGGGAAGCAGATACTGGTCACTGAAGAGGCCATAGAGGATGTTTTGAAGCTCCTGCCTAAATCCGATCAGCCAGATGGTTATCAAAAGGCTGAGGAGGACATGCGCTTCATGAAGTTTGACTGGGATGCCGTCAAGGCAAGGATAGCCCTTGACCCGACTATTCCATGGGTCATGGGTCAAAACACCACCATGCCTAAGGGAATCAAGTGGGCTTACTTGAACGATGAGGCTCGGCTATGACATCAGATCGTAAGCAACTTTATTATGCTGAGTACTCACGAGACGGAGCTACCTGCTACTATGATCACCCTCCTATGGTGTGTGATGGAGGGTAAGGACCTGTACCTGCCACGCTTCATTCGGTACTACATGGCCAGGGTCCATGTCCGAGGCACTCTCCCCTTTCCATATCTGATTACACAGCTTGGCCGTCGAGCTGACGTGCCTTGGGAGGATGCTGATGAGAAGCCACCTGCTGCAGAATGCAAGAAAATTATCCCTCACAGTAGGAACTTTCTGGCTTTGGGCTACAGACCTACATTCCTCACTCCTACTAATAAGACAGCCACACCATCTGTCGGCCCCTCTTCCTCTACAGCTACCCCTGCTTCCACCACTGCACTTTCACCTGCCTCAGAGCCAGTTTATCACTTAGTGCACCGCCTGTTTCAGCAGCTAGACCAGATGGAGCATCGCAACCGGTAGCAATACGAGAGATCTGAGCGTCACAGCAAGCGATGCTATGAGCACCTAAAGCTGATGATCCGTTCTGGCAGCGACATCCCCTCCGAGCCTGACACCCCATCAGAGCCATCTGAGGAGGAGGCCGATGATCACGAGGCAGAGACCCATCCATAGAGAGAGGCTACACAGGTAGGCACGGAGCAGGCTGCGCCCCAGCAGGAGGCCCCGCATCAGATTCAGGCTACAGACCTAGAGGTTCCTATTCAGTCAGCACCTCCTCTGCAGCAGGCAGATCCTCAGACCACCACCACAGAGACTCCAGCTACCCATCCTTCCAGTGATGACACCCCTTCACACCCTGCTTGAGTGAGCATCAGGGACGATGCTTCATATTAAGTATGGGGAGGTTGCCATCTCTGGCGTATATTTTTTGGTGAACCACTACAGACTCTTTTTACTTTATTATTTTTCTGTATTTTTCTCTTTATTTTTATTTTTATTTTCTCAGTACTTATACATTGCTATTTTCATGTATTTTTACTATATTTCTGCATGTTGTACTTTAGTTCATATTTTAGCTATTTAGTTTAGTTGCAATTCTAACTTATTAGTTATAGAAAATGTGGATTAATTAGTATAGTTTACCCTTTTTAGCATAAGATGACTTAGTTTAAATTAAAAATATAAAAAGGAAGTAAACTAGAGACTTTAACAGAATAAAAACAACCCACACCTTGTATATATAGCATTACATGTTAGTTCGTTAACAACATTTCATCAAGGATAAACACTAGAACATTAAAGCCACCTTAAGATTTACATTGAGAATAATGGGAACTCTTAATTTTTACTTGCTTGACATATATAACTGATATATGATTTTTGAGTTAGAGAACACACAGCCTGTGAGTTTTGAGCTTAATTGCATGGTTACATTTAAACCATAGTATTTTATTCCTGTGTGTTCCGCCCTTCTTATTTATTCTAGTGTTCTTTACTTTGTTTTAATCTATATGTCCGATTATAGAATATAGATACATACCAAGAAAGTGATTGAGGCCATTGTTTGATTCTAGCTCACTATTCCCAAATTAGCCTACCTTTTACATCACCCTTGTTAGCCCCCTTGAGCCTTTAAATCCCCTCTTGTTTTATAACCACATTACTAGCCTTAAGCAGAAAAACAAAATAAAAATCCCAAGTTGAATCTTTGGTTAGCTTAAGATAGAAATTGTGTATTGTGTAAGTGTGGGAACCTTATGGGAACATGGATGATAGAAAAAAAAAAGGGTAGCAAGTTAAAAAGAATAAAAATTTTTATTTTTAAAAATTTTGGAAAGCATGCTCATGTGAAATAAAAATAATTTAATTACCATGTGCATTTAAAAAAAATTATTTTTCAGTCTTTGAATAAAGGGGATACAAAAGAATTCCCCAAATGCAAAAAGCGATGCACACGGGATAAAAATAAATAAAAATTAAAATATGAGCATGTAACATAAAAAGTGGAAAAATATGGGAAAATAGGTAAAGAAACTTTGCTTTGCAAAATATGTATGTTAGGTGAGATCTTAGACTAATCAAGGATTCACTTAATTAGCTCACTTAGCCTTATACATATACCCTTACCTTTACCTTAGCCCCATTACAACCTTAGTTAAAGACCTCATGATTTTTGTATGCCTATATTCTATAATTGTTGATTGGTTAGATGAAGAACAAAGTTATAGAAAGTAAGGATAAAAAGAAGAATAGAGTGATTAACCCAATAAACATTGAGTGACTAAAGAGTAAACACAAAATCCAGTGAGGGTTCAATAGCTCATCAACATATATCTCTGCTTAAATTATTAATTGTCTTGCAAAATTGTAAAATGTTTTTCTCTCCCATCTCAATTGTAAAGGTACTTTATCACTATCCAAGGTTTGGCTATATATATAAGATTCCTTGAGAATGTGAATTAATTCAACTACATGTAAGCTTTATGCTCAAGGGAATAACAAATTAGAATTGCATGATTCATTTAGGTAGTTGCATTTAGAATAGATTGCATTGAATGTGATTCCACCACTTTAACCTTACCTTACTCTTTGTCTTGGATTTAGCATGAGGACATGCTATTGTTTAAGTGTGGGGAGGTTGATAAACCCATATTTTATGATATATATTGTGCTCAATTTGAGTGATTTATTCAATCCTTCACTCACTTATTCATGTTAATTGCATGGTTTTACTTTCCCTTCCTTATTATGTGATGTATGTGAAAAACATGTTTCCTATGCCTTAAAAATAATTATTTTAATTACCCTTTACTTCCATTCGATGCCGTGATTCGTGTGTTGAGTAGTTTCAGATCTTCTAAGGCAGGAATGACTTAAAGGATGGAAAGGGAACATACAAAAATGGAAGGAAAGCACAAAATGGAGTTTTTGAAGAAACTGGCAGTGACGTGATCGCATGGACGACGCGGCCACATGCCAACCCGGAGTCTAAATACTTCGATTAATTTTTATTTGGGGTTTGTACATGTGACAACCAAAATTTTTGTATGTGAGGACTCTTTGTTAGTGTAGAACTATACTTGCAACGAGAATTCATTTAATTGAGGAAATTCTATATCAACAAAAGTTCAATCATCAAACGCCATCCGGTCACTGTCCTTGTGGGTATCAGTTCATTATTCTCATTTGACACAACAGTGATCCCTCCCTTCTTTGGGACTACTTGCACTAGGCTTACCCAAGGGCTGTCTGAGATGGGGTAGATCACCCCTGCTTGCCACAACTTCAACACTTCTTTTTGAACCACTTCATTCATGGTTAGATTCAGCCTCCTTTGTTGTTGCCTTGAAGTTTTGGCATGTTCTTCAAGTAGGACCTTGTGCATGCACATTGAAGGACTGATCCCTTTTAAATCTACAGGTGTCCAGCCTATGGCATCCTTGTATTGTCTCAGCCCTTGGATAAGCTCCTCTTCTTGTTCCTTACTCAGACTTGAATTTATGATCACTGGGTGAGTATTGTTGGCACCCAAATTTGCATATTTTAAGCTAGGTGGTAAGGTGTTTAACTATAGTTTTTGTGCCCCTACTTCTTTGTTGTCCGTGGTGGTTGGCATGCTTGAATTCTTCATGCTTTCTTGTGATAGTTCTCCACTTGATGCTTGTTGTTCTAGCTCAATAGATCCTTCACATTATTTTTCTTCTAAAACTCCTTGAACTATCTGTTCTATGGTGTCCACCATCATGCATTCTCCTATGGATTCCTTGGGGTAACTCATTGCCTTGAAGACGTTGAAGACCATCTTCTCTTCATGTAATCTCAAGACTAATTCCCCTTTTTGTACATCAATGATGGCTCCAGCAGTAGCTAGGAATGGCCTTCCTAGGATGATTGATGTGTTGGCCTCTTCTTCCATGTCCAGCACGACAAAATCAGCTGGGAAAATAAATTTCCCTACTTTCACCAACAAGTTTTCCACTACCCCATGTGGAAATTTAAATGTTCTGTCAGCCAATTAGAGTGCCATTCTTGTTGGTTTGGCTTCTTCAATCTTCATCCTTCTCATCATGGTTAGAGACATGAGGTTTATACTAGCTCCCAGGTCACACAAGGCTTTCTCAATAGTGATATCCCTTATGATGCAGGGGATTTGGAAACTCCCTGGGTCCTTCATCTTCTGAGGTAGCTTCTTTTGTATGATGGCGCTGCATTCCTCAGTTAGTACTATGGTCTCCTTTGCCCCCTAGTTCCTTTTTCTTGTTATGAGCTCTTTCAAGAATTTGGCATAAAGTTCCATTTGCTCCAATGCCTCAGCAAATGGTATGTTGATTTGGAGCTTCTTGAAGATCTCTAAGAACTTAGTGAATTGGCCATCCTTTCCATCTTTTCCCAGCCTTTGTGGGTATGGTGCCTTTGGCACATAAGGCTTCAAGACTGGTTTTGATGAGGATGGAGCAGGGGTATCTTCTTCATTCTTATTTTCTGTAAGGATACACCAGAGGAGAACAGCCATATCTGCAGTGAAAGAGGACTCATGAGTGCTCAGAAAGACGTAATGAGACATAATCTGTGCCCATACTCGAGCCTCCAAGGTGAGTGCTGAAGCCAATATGCCCTTAGGTCGGGATCGATGGTATCCATAGATCCATCTAATGCCAGGTTATGCTATAACTCTGAGGATGGTGACCCAGTCAAATTGGTATGTCTGGCACTTGAAGGAGGCTTCTTGATATGCGTCCAATCCTTCTGGAGCAGGGGAAAGATCTAAAGCTCACTGAATGGCCTCTTCGGAAATAAGGACTTGCTTCTAACGGATATAGACAGACTGCGGGGTTGGCATGTGAAAATTGGAGTAGAATTCAACTACCCATGAAAGGTTAACCTGCCGTGGCTGTCTCCATAAGAATCTCATTGTCTGCGCTCAATCCGGGGTTCTACAAAATCAACAATGTGGGTCGCAAGGATGAGTAGGTGCTCATTGTTATAGTTCTGCTTAGCCAAGATGGGGAACATCTGCTCACAGTAGCAGTTAGTGAACTGCGCAGTGTCCGTTGCTAGAAAGGCTTTCTCTTTTTCATCAACCTTGATGATCCTCTTGACTTGCTTTGTGGATGGCTTGACTGATGTTGAGGATGGTTCCGTAGCTATCGCTCTTTTTGTTCCTCTCCTTGCCGGTGGTTTGGGAGCAGCTTTCTCTTTACCCTTCTTGGTGGCCATCCTAAAAAGGGAAAAAGGAAAGTAACATGTAAAGCCAAGGGTTAAAGCAAGAAAGAGGGCAGTACACATGATAATTAATGCCAATGTAAAGAAGGATGTTGTTAACACATGGTCGCGACTACATGTGATAAGTTCATCAATGGAAATATAGCAAGTGCATATTATGGCAAGTAGATGCAAGATGTTTTTTAGCATGCCGGCAAAGGCATGAGTAGTATAGATCAAGCATCAATAGCTGAAATGTATTATCACTCGTAACAAACTAACAATCACATTTGTATTGACAATTAAATTCAATTAATAAAATATTGAAAGGGTTTTTTGAAAAACAGGCATTAGAGTAGAAGGATAGAATAATTAAAAATGCATAATGCCATACGGGCTTTTTCACAAACACTTAGTATGCATGGTAAATATATTATTGAAAGTATTAAAGTTGAACATGCAAACAACCCAAAAATAATTATTGATAATTGTCAAACAACTTCTTAATAATCCATAGGCAACTATAGAAGAAAATAATCACCCAATTAGATTTCGAACACCAAGTAAAATAATGCAAAAATAAATAAATAATAAAAAGAGAAGAAAGAAAAATAGAAAGAAAGAACTTTGAAAAGAGGGTGACAAAGAGATGTAATGGAGAATGTGAGGTGAAGAAAATATGATAGAAGGGGGAAGAGAAAGAAAAGAATAAAGAAAGAAGAAGGAGAAAAAAATGGAGAATAAAGAAGAAATAAGAGAAAGAAAGGAGAAAGAAAGAAGAAAGAAGAAAGAAGAAAGAAATTCAGATTGGAAAAGAAAATATAAGAAAAGTGGCGGCGCAGCGATCTGGTGGTGTTGCGCGGGTGACGCACACGCGTACTCTACGCGTACGCGTGACCATGTTCGTGCTACTCACGCGAAGGCAGCCTTGCGCACGCACAACTCTCTGTTTGTGTCGGGATGTGTGCCAAAATAACATACGATGTGTACACGTCAATGGTCAGAATCTGAAAATGACGCGCACACGTTAGGGACGCGTGCGCGTGAGTGACTTTGTGCCATGGGCATAGTTTCCGCACCAGGCCATCACAACTTTCGGCCTGACACCCTATTATGTCAATTTTCCTAGGTCATGCGTGCGCGTCATTGACGCGTACGCGTGAGGTGCCAAATGTTCAAATGACGCACACGCGTGAGGGACACATGTGCGTGGTGATGCTTGTGTGATTGGCACACTTTTTGCATTTCTCCCACGCAACTCTCTGCCACCTTTTTTAATTCAATATGCATATGCAAATGCAGACTATATGCAGAAATTATGAGAAGAGTCACTAAATGAAACTAAAAAGAGAGAAAAGAACGATCATACCATGGTGGGTTGTCTCCCACCTAGCACTTTGCTTTTACGTCCTTAAGTTGGACGGTCTTCAAGCTCATTCTGCTTCTGTTCGTGGGTCCTCCCACCTAGCTCTTTGTGTTCCTTCATCTTCTCACCATGATAAAGCTTTAAGCGATGTCCATTGACCTTGATGCAATTGGAACTTGAAGGATGACACAGGTGGAAGACTCCATATGGCTTTGCCTTCTCCACTCTGTAGGGACCTTCTCATCTGGATCTCAGCTTGCCTGGCATGAGTCTCAGCCTGGAGTTGTAAAGGTGAACCAGATCTTCCGGTCTGAACTCTCTTCTTTTGATATGCTTGTCATGCACGACTTTCACCTTCTCTTTGTATAATCTGGAGTTATCATAAGCTTTGAGTCGAAGGGTCTCTAGTCCTGCCAGTTGCAGCTTTCTTTCAGCACCAGCTTTCTCAAATCCCATGTTGCACTCCCTCACAGCCCAGAAAGCCTTGTGTTCTACCTCTACTGGAAGGTAGCAAGCCTTTCTGTACACTAAGCGAAAGGGACTCGTCCCAATGAGTGTCTTGTACGCTGTCCGATACGCCTAGAGCGCATCAACAAGTATGGTGCTCCAGTCCTTCCTACGAGGCTTTACTATCTTCTCCAGAATGCGCTTTATTTCTCTGTTAGATACCTCTGCTTGCCCATTGGTTTGGGGGTGGTATGCTGTTGCCACTTTGTGAACTATCCCATGTTTCTTCAGTAACCTTGCTAACCTCCTGTTACAGAAGTGAGTGCCTTGATCACTCACGATTGCTCGTGGTGATCCAAAGCGACAGATAATATGGTTTCTAACAAAGGAAACAATAGTGTTAGTATCATCAGTACGGGTAGGAATTGCTTCCACCCATTTAGAAACATAATCTACAGCTAATAGTATATAAAGGTAACCACTAGAGTTTGGAAATGGACCCATGATGTTAATGCCCCAAACATAAAAAATTTCACAGAAAAGTATAACCTTTGGCATGGGAGACAGGATCTACAAAAGGTAGCAGCATCCATAAAAAGAGTGGGCCACCAGAATCCACAGTCTAATATTTTTCTAGCTGTTCTTTGAGAGACAAAATGTCCTCCACTCTCAGAAGAGTGGCAGGCCTCTAAAATTTACTGGAATTCTGATTGAGGCACACACCTTCTAATTATCTGGTCAGCACCATACCTCCATAAATATGAGTCATCCCATATATAATATTTGGACTTGCTTTTCAGCATGTCTCGTTGATGCTTAGTAAAATTAGGAGGGAAAGTATAGCTAACTAGATAATTAGCTACAGGTGCATACCAAGGAACTACTTCAGATACTGCGTGCAAGCTATCAAATGGAAAAGCATCGTTGATAGGAGTAGAGTCATCCTTAATGTGCTCAAGGCGACTCAAGTGGTCTGCAACTAAATTCTGGTTACCACTCCTATCTATATTTCTAAATCAAATTCTTGCAGCAACAGTATCCAACGTATTAACCTTAGTTTGGACTCTTTTTTAGCTAATAAATATTTTAGAGCTGCATGGTCCGAGTACACTACCACCTTAGTACTAAGTAAATATGCTCGGAATTTATCCAGAGCAAAAATAATAGCTAGAAGCTCTTTTTCAGTGGTAGTGTAATTAGACTGAGCAGCGTCTAAGGTCTTAGAAGCATAAGCAATTACAAAAGGATCCTTACCTTCGCGCTGAGCCAGCGCCGCTCCTACTGCATGGTTAGAGGCATCACACATAATCTCAAAACTCTGGCTCCAGTCTGGTCCTCTCACAATCAGAGCCTCAGTCAAGGTGATTTCCAGCTTATCAAATGCTTGCATGCAATCCTCACTGAACTCAAACTCAACATATTTCTGCAGCAGTCTGGATAAAGGCAATGCTACCTTACTGAAGTCCTTGATAAATCTCTGGTAGAAACCTGCATGACCAAGGAACGAACAGACTTCCCTCACGGAGGAGGGGTAAGGTAAACTAGAAATGATATCCACCTTTGCTGGATCAACAGAAATACCAATGTTAGAAACAACATGTCCTAGTACAAAACCTTGTTTTACCATAAAATGATATTTTTCAAAATTCAATACAAGTTTTGAACTAACACACCTGTCTAATACTCTAGCTCAACTATCCAAGCAAAGGTTAAAGGAATCACCATATACGCAAAAATCATTCATAAAAACTTCCATACTGCTCTTGATAAGATCTAAAAAGATACTCATCATGCATTGGTGCACGAAATTGTGAATCACACTTTTCACAACTCGTACCACTAACCAGCAAGTGCACTAGGTCGTCCAAGTAATACCTTACGTGAGTAAGGGTCGAATCCCACAGAGATTGTTGGTTTGAAGCAATCTATGGTTATCTTGCAATTCTTAGTCAGGAAGTCAATTATATTTATCAGTTGAATTGCGAACAAACAAGAGAGCGTGGATTAAAGGTTACTTGTTATGCAGTATTGGAGGATATGTTGGAGTTTTGGAGATGCTTTGTCTTCAGAATCTCTGCTTTCCTCTATCTTCTGATTCACGCACACACGTCCTCCTATGGCAAGCTGTGTGTAGGTGGATCACCGTTGTCAATAGCTACCATCCATCCTTCCAGTGAAAAGGGTCCAAGTGCGCTGTCACCGCACGGCTAATCATCTGCAGGTTCTCAGTCGTACCGGAATAGGATTTACTATCCTTTTGCGTCTGTCACTACACCCAGCACTCGCGAGTTTGAAGTTTGTCACAGCTATCCAATCCCAGAATCCTACTCGGAATACCACAGACAAGGTTTAGACTTTCCGGATTCTCATGAACGCCGCCATCAATCTAGCTTATACCACAGAGATTCTGATTAAGGAATCTAAGAGATATTCATTCAATCTGATGTAGAACGGAGGTGATTGTCAGACACACGTTCATGGATTGAGGAAGGTGATGAGTTTCACTGATCATCACCTTCTCCATAGTTAGGCACGAATGGATATCTTAGGTAGGAACACGCATGTTTGAATGGAAAACAGAAATACTTGCATTAATTCATCGAGACACAGTAGAGCTCCTCACCCCCAACATTGGAGTTTAGAGACTCTTGCCATCAAAGAGTACAAAGTTCAGATCTAAAATGTCATGAGATACAAAATAAGTTTCTAAAAGTTGTTTAAATACTAAACTAGTAGCCTAGGTTTACAAAAAGTGAGTAGACTATGACAGATGGTGCAGAGATCCACTTCTGGGGCCCACTTGGTGTGTGCTGGGGCTGAGACTTAAACATTTCACGTGCCTAAGGCTGTTTTGGGCGTTCAACGCCAGGTTTGGATCCATTTCTGGCGTTGAACTCCAACTTTTAATCCTTTTCTGGCGCTGGACGCCAGAATTGGGCAGAGAAATGGCGTTGAATGCCAGTTTACGTCATCTATCCTTGAGCAAAGTATGGACTATTATATATTTATGGAAAGCCCTGGATGTCTACTTTCCAACGCAATTGGAAGCGCACCATTTCGAGTTCTGTAGCTCCAGAAAATCTACTTTGAGTGCAGGGAGGTCAGAATCCAACAGCATCAGCAGTCCTATTTCAGCCTGAATCAGATTTTTGCTCATCTCCCTCAATTTCAGCCAGAAAAATACCTAAAATTATAGAAAAACACACAACTCATAGTAAAGTCCAGAAATATGAATTTTTCCTAAAAAACTAGTGGAAACAAACTAAAAACTCACTAAAACATACTAAAAACTATATGAAATTAACCCCAAAAAGCGTATAAAATATCCGCTCATCACAACACCAAACTTAAA
>NC_029789.2:70869715-70895498 GCF_000816755.2 Arachis ipaensis | reverse complement strand
CTTAGGCCCTCCTATCCACTGATGCTCAAAGCCTTGGGATCCTTTTTTATTACCCTTGCCTTTTGATTTTAAGGGCTATTGGCTTTTTTTTTTGTTGCTTTTTCTTGCTTCAAGAATCATTTTTATGATTTTTCAGATTATCAATAACATGTCTCATGTTCATCATTCTTTCAAGAGCCAACATATTTAACAGTCTTAAACAACAAATTCAAAAGACATATGCACTGTTCAAGCATTCATTCAGAAGACAGAAAGTATTGCCACCACATGTAACTAATTAGAATTTCTCTTATTAAAAACTCGAAATTTTATTGCCTCTTATTCAAAAGATCTACTATTTTATTCATGTTTGCTGATGATGAGAAAAATAAACTATGGCTTAATTGCAGATAAAATCAAAATAGCTGCTAATTACTACTATATGACTCCTAAGTGAACTTCTATAATGACACTATCACAGAGTTAAAGCAGAAATTGGAATTTAATAACCTTTGTTCTGGGAAGTGGATGTTCCTCTGATCTGTGGGGTGCTTGGTCCTTCAAGAGATAACTTCTGGCGCTTCAATTCCCTTAAGTCACGCCCTTGCTCCTCTTGTTCTTTAAACATATAGGTAAGAATTTGACTATGTTCCTTCTGTTCTTTTATTATTTATTCCATAGCTTCCCGTATCTTGGTAACAGACATCTCAAGATACTCCCAGTATTCAGATTGAGGGATTTCTGGGAGAAATTCCTGTGTTTTCTTCTTGGTGGGATCATCCTGTGCTTGTTGTTTTTCCATTGATGCTTTGGTGATTGGTTTCTCAACTGAGATATACTCAATTATTCCCATCCTTACTCCACTGTCAAGCTAATGATATTAAAGAAGCGCTTGTTGGGAGGCAACCCAACCTGAATTAATTATTTATTTCCTTTTATTTTGTTTCATTTATCTTTTAGGGTCGTGATCATATGCAGTTAGAATAGAGAGAATTTCACAAGAGTGAAAATAGAACACTTTGGATGGAATATTAAAGTTGAACGCCAGCCAGGGTATCCCTGCTGGGCGTTTAATGCCCATCATGGCAGCATTGCTGGCATTGAACGCCATCCAGGGAGCAACCCCTGGGCATACAAATCCCAATGCAGAGAAATAGGGATTCTGGATTCCCTATCCTCTCAGGACCAAGAGGTCCCACAGAAGCTCTACCTACCCCACCTTCTTCTTCCCTATTGAACATATTTGCTCGAGGACGAGTAAAACTCCTAAGTTTGGTGTTGCAAAACCTTTGCTTTGTGACTTCTACCACTCTTAAGTATAGAAGAAGAGGATGGAACAAACTAGAGAGCATGAACATGAACCTGTGCAGTCGCCTCAACAAAGACAAAGGAGTGACATTGAAGAGATCAAGCACTACATGGGATCCTCAAGTAGGAGTACTGATAATCCCCAATTTTATGGTTTATCTTGTGCTTAATTTGGGGGATTTTATCACCTTTTCTCACATTTATTCAATGAAATAGCATGGTTTTGCAACTCTCCCTTGATTTGTGCTTAAATGTGAAAACATGCTTTTAAGGCCCTAAAATTGGTGATTTTAATTCACTTTAATTCTATTCGATGCCTTGATATGTTTGTTGAGTGATTTTAGGTTCATAAGGCAATTATTGGATGGAAGAAGTGAAGAGAAAAGCATGCAAAGTGGGAGAACACATGAAGAAATGAAGGAACCGTAAAGCTATGAAGCCTGACCTCTTCGCACTCAATCGACCATAACTTGAGCAATAGATATCCAAATGAGGTGGTTTCAGTTGCGTTGGAAAGCTAACATCTGGGGCTTCGAATTGATATAAAATGTGCCATATGTCGTTTCGCGGTCAGGGGCGCAAACGCGCCATGTACGCGCGCGCGCAGATGGAGCACGTGGGTCCACTAAAGAGAAATCGTGGCCAGCGATTTCTAGCTCATTTTGGGCCCAATCCAACTCATTTCTGATGCTATTGAATCCAAGGATTGAGGGGGGAATGAACCAAGTAGTCATAGTTTAGTTTTCATCATGTTTTAGGGTAGAATTCTAGAGAGAGAGGCTCTCTCCTCTCTCTAGATTTAGGATAGCAATTAGGGTAAAGTTAGGTTAATCACTCTCAAATTTCTCTTTCAATTCTTGTTTTGATTTTAATTCTCATTATATTTTAGTGTTCTATTTTCTTTGCTCTTCTAGTTTTACTTGTTAATTTCTTATTTTGCTCTCTTATATTGATGAACAATTGGTGGATCTTGATTTCTCTTAATGCAATTTTATATTTCCATGTCTCTTTTATGTTGATCTTGATTGTTATTATTGATTTCTTACTTATGTTAGTTATGGGTTTTCTTAATTCTTGCATTTTATGATGCTTACATTCCTTGCACACTAGGTGTTCGTTAAAATGTTTACTTTAGTTTTTGAGTAGTTTTCTTGACTCTTAGCCTAGGCTAAGGGAATTGAGTGACCTTGAGTCATTAGGTCTCAATGATTTGGTGATTTGAGAACCCTTGGTGATCAATTTGATATCCATTGACACTAACCCACTACTAATCTAATTAGTAGGTAGGTTGGGACTTATTGGTTAATGAGATCAAGCCTATTTCACGTACTTCAAGCCTAGGAGTAGATATTACGTACTTAAGACTTTTGGAAGTAGACTTAATAGGTTGGCCTCTCATAATTATCAATATATGGTTTGTAGACAAGGATGGTGATCTCAATTAGCTATGTCTTAGCCAAGAGTTCTTTTCCATTTCTTTTGTTAGTTCATTGTTCATTTACTTTTCTTGCCATTTATTTTTCTTGCCCATTGAAAATCAAACCCCCCCCCCACCTTCATAGCCAATAATTGAGCATTTTATTGCAATTCCTTGTGCGACGACCCAAGGTTTAAATACTTCGGTTAAATTCTTATTGGGGTTTGTGTTTGTGACGAAACCAATATTTTTTTGATTGGGAGGATTGTTTGTTGGTATAGAACTATACTTGTAATGAGAATTCATTCATTTTGTGTGAAATTCTATACCGACCCGACAATTTTCTTAAATCAAAAATGGCGCCATTGTCGGGGAGTTGCAATGGTGTTATATTATTGGCTATTGTATATATGTTAATATGCTTCTTTGCTAGTTTTTGATTGTTTTAGGAGTTAGTTTTTTTTTATTAGTTCTTATTAGTTTTGTTTTTACTTTCATTTGCTATTAAGAATTCTCACCCCTTTGGCTATGAGTTTGGCTCAAATTATGTTGCAGGAAATTGGAGCTACAATGACAATATGCATCAAGAATGGAATAATCAAAGGTGGGAGGAGCCTCAAAGGATTGATCACCCTTCTTGGCAACAACAACCTCCGGATTCTTATGGGTATAACTCATCCTAATGCATATCAATCTAATGGATGTGGTCACCCTTATTGTGATTGTCAACAACCACCACTACATGCCTATGAACCACCCCCTCAACATGACTTTGAACCACCTTACTCACAAGCCCCCTACCACCAAACACCTCATTATGACCCTAATTCTTATCCACCATACCAACCACCTTATGAACCATATGAACCATACATGGAACCACCATCATTCCAACACAATTACTCTCAAGAACCACCTCAGTATACACCATCTCCATACCCATACCAAGATGAACCAACTTCCAATTATAATGCCTTTTCCTCAAACAATGAACATTCTCTTCCACCATCACCTCCCGATGAAGCCCCCACGCATGAATTGAGAGATCTTGAATCTCATATCCTAAGGCGACAAGAGGAGGAAGAAATGAAATTTAAAGAGCTAGGAGCCAAGATGGCTATCCTAGTGGAAGCCGTTAGCTATATGGCCTCCTCCCAACTAAGCCCAAGAAACCAAGGCACTCCCATTGACAAATGGGAAGAAGCAACCAAGGAGCTTAGTGAGGGAGTGAGTTTAGAGCTTCAAGGTGAAGAAGAGGAGTTGAAGCAAGAATTGCCACAACGGGAAGAAGTTGAGATAAATGAGGCGGAATAAGTGGTTCAAAACATAGGAGATGTTGGAAGTCCATGGGAATGGAGCATTATAGAGCCCTCTTTCAAGAAGCTTGATATTGATGTTGAGGAGGGTGTACAACCTTCAATGCATATCATGGTGGAAAACCTTGAAGAGGTTGATCAAGAGATGGATTCAATCATTGAAGAATTCTTATGTACAATTGAATCCTTCCCTATTGGGCTTGACATAGAGGGTAAGGAAAAAGACACCTCACCTCCCATGCCCTTGGTAAGTAATGAGGAAGAGATTGAATTGGAGGGAAGCTACCAAGAGGAAGAGGTTGAAATTGAAGAAGCTTGTGAAGAGGTCGAGATAATCAAAGAAGAGCACAAGGGAGTGGAGCTTGCAAGATCATTAGGGCCACCCCTTCCTAAGTCACCATCATCCAACACAACATTCAAATGGGTAAAATTTCTATCCCTAAGCTTCACTTTCTCACTTGAATATGGTTTGATTGAAAATGATGGTCAACTTAGAGCTCTTTGTGGAGTTAAGAGTAGGAGAGAGTTGTGTAGTGGTTGGACACATCACTCTAAGTTCATGATGGTTGCATGCTCAAAGTTGAAAAGCAATGGTTGGTGTTAAACCAAATTGCATGGGTCTAGGAGAATGTTTAGATGCTCAATTGAGAATTCTAAGGCTAAACCACCCAATTGGAAACATGATGATCAATTTGAATATGGGTGTCAAAACAAAGTGTGGGATCCCGGATTGCACAAGGAGAATCAAATTTGGGAGCTCATGGTTTGTGAAAAACTCCATCAAAGCTTGAAGATATTAAAATTAAAGAATAGAGCTTATTAGAGACTCAAGCATTGGTGGATGTTCAAGGATAGCTTCAAGCACAAGCCACCTTAAGAAGAGCTCCCCATAAGTCCAACTTAAGGATAATAAACAAAAGTCCTAGGTGGGAGACACCCCACGATGGTAATATCTTTTCATTTTCTCTTTTGTAAATATTGGTAGATTTAGTTTAAATTCATATTTAGATTAGTTTGTTGAGTCTACTTGGTAGTCTAATATGTTAAATAAGGTTTTAGGGTGTTTAGTTAGCTGTTTTGAGGTTTGGAATGCTTGGATTGGTGCAAGACCATGGAAAAATTTTGAAAAACAAAGCACCAACCCGCACGTGCGCGCACCTGGCGCGTACGCGCACCTCAAGCATTTTCGACCATCCACGCGGGCGCGCCATGTGCACGGACGTGTGGATTAAAAAATTCATCCCTCCATACATTGACCCGAGAGTTGCGCCTACACTGCGCCAGCACCATGCCTGAGGCACAAACCACCCGCGCGTGCGTGCACCTGGCGCGTACGCGTCCTTGAAGCTAATTGCACAATGCGCGCGCACGCATGATGACAAGTCATCATAGCCTAGTTTCACTAGCCTTTTTCTTTTGTTTTCAATTGAATTATGCACTTTCTTGAGCCATAAGCAAGCCAATTGGGTAGATTTTCATGTTTCCTTTGATTTAATCAACCATGTATGAATTCATGAAGTTAGCCCCTAACTTTTTGGCTAACTTTTGGGCAAAAGCTGGAGCAAAAGTTAGACCCCTAACTTTTTGGCTAACCTTTGGCATGAAAAACACTCCCTGGATGCACAAAAAGTTTGCGCCAACGTTAGCCCCTAACTTTTTGGCTAACGTTGGCGCATGAAAAATACTCCCTGGACTAGCAAAAGTTTGCGCCAACGTTAGCCCCTAACTTTTTGGCTAACGTTGGCGCCATGAATAACCAAGGGGAGGCCAACGTTGGAGCAAAAGTTAGACCCCTAACTTTTGCCACAACGTTGGTATCAGCAAAACAAGGGTGCTGATGTGAAAAGTTGGAGCAAAAGTTAGACCCCTAATTTTTACTCCAACTTTTACTCAAGCTTTCATGATTCCAACCCGGTTCAATTCGGTTCTTCTCCAAACTCCAAGAGCAATCAACCAAGACCTCTCTCAACCCAATTCCATCAAGAGCAAAGGCCCAATTGAAGGCTTGAAGACCATTTAAGAAAGTGTATAAATAGCATAGGATTTAAGTTTTTAGAGGAGCTTCCCTTTTAGTTTTTCAGAATAGCTTTCTTTTCGGTTTGGCTTAGAGCTCACTTTTATTTTTCTTAGCATTGTTGTTTAATTCAAGAGAATTTGGGAGGAGAATTGATCTCTCTTCTTCCTTGTTCTTGCCCAGCACTCTTTATTTTCCTTGTCTTGGATTTTGGGTGGAGAGTTGAAGAAATTCTGTTTCAATCTCACCTTGGGATCTTGTTTAATTTTCTGCTTAATTGAATTTCAGTTTCGGTTACTTGCTTCTTCATCTACTTTCTTTGCAATCTACATTTGCTTTGCAATTGTTCTTATTGGATCTAGGAAGGCATTGAGATCTAGACTTGGTTTTCTAGTCTCTTGGGTCCTGAGATCCGGATTTCCCATTTCCCATTCCCTGTTTACTATTTTCATGCTTATTTACATTTCTGTTTTAAGATCCGGTTTGATTCAAGACATCCTTTACTTCTCTGTTTGTTGCAATTTACTTTTCCTTGTTTAATTCCTGCAAATCCAACTCCCAATTCCCTTTACAATTCAAGCCATTTACATTTCTTGCACTTTAAGATTCTGCAATTTACATTTCTTGCGTTCTAAGTTTCTGCCATTTAATTTCTTGCTCTTTAAGATTCAGCACTTTAAATTCCAGTTCTCTTTAATTTCATGCAATTCATCAATTTCCTTTACTTTCTATGCAATTTAAATTCTGCAAATCACAAATCTCTCAACCAATTCTTGATTCGCTTGACTAAATCAACCACTAAACAAAAATTGCTCAATCCTTCAATCCCTGTGGGATCGACCTCACCCCCGTGAGTTATTATTACTTGATGCGACCCGGTGCACTTGCCGGTTAGATTTGGGTGTTTTGGAGAAATTCGTTTCTCTACGAAAATATCCCATCAACGCACGCTGTGCGCATGCGCACCGATAGTGTCACCTGCACTCCTAGTACATGTTCCAGAGAGTTATGCCCAGTTTGTGCCCATTCTGTGCCTGCAACCCATGCGTGCGCGCTCCTGGCGCGTACGCGTCCTTTGGCCAAATTGCGCATCGGCGCGGACGCGTCATGCACGCTTCCGCGCCGGTAAAAAAAATTTCTTTTCTTCCATCCTCTTTTATGCATTTGCCTATTTTCATTCATTGCATTTTAATTTTGTTTTTATAGCTTATTCTTATTTTCTTTTCTAAGTTTTTTATTTAAATAATGGTGTTGAATTTTCTTACTCAATTGTTGAGAATCTCTTGATTAATCTTGGTGCTTCTTGACTTTTTTTATATTGTTGGGTGATGAAACTTTTAAATCAATGCTTAATCTTGTATGACTCTTATATTCTTTGTGCATTGATATGAACTTGCATGTCTTTCATGACCCACCCTTTCTAGTTGAACTTGATGCCTTTGAGTGCTCTTCATGCTTTGACTTTACTCTTGCATCAAGTATTAGTTGATATGCCCTTAGCTTATATTGTTTTCTCACTTATATGTTGTAGCTACCATGTATTTGAGAATCATACTTTTATTTGGCATTAGCCCCCGCCTATGTTCTAATTGCTTTCATATCTTTGTTGTAGGCTTAATTTTCTTTCTTTTTCTTTCCTTTTAGGTTGGCCACCAAGAAGGAAAGGAATGGAAAAGCTTTCAATTGGGGCAACAAACAAGTTCACCCGCACATCTTTTTGAAGAAACTCGTCAATTGTAGCAACCCGTCCACTTTACTCTTCTTTGCATGCACCGAAGATGGTGCAAATTTCTAAGTGTAGGGAGGTCGTCGGACTGATCTCCATGGGTAACAATTTCCTTTGAACACCAATTTTTAAATTTTTAGCTTTGTTAGTTATTTGTTGCATTATATGATAGATTGCATGTTAGTTAGAATTTGTACATACCTTACCACTTTTTTTTATGTTAGAACTACTTGGTTAGGGTGATGATTTCTTTTCCAAGAAAAATTATTTTTAGGGTACCCTACCAATTTGAAAAAAAAATTTATGAAGTTGCTTGAAGAATTTATTTTGGAACATGGTTTTTGAGCTAAGAACACAAGCATGTGAGTTTCGAGCTTAATTGCGTGGTTACATCTTATAACAACTTATTTTCATTCTTGTGTGCATTGTTCTCTTTCTATGATTGTAATCTTTGATTTGTTTGATTATTTATGTCCAATGTTCCATGTATACATGCATTTATATGATTGAGGCCATCATTTCATATAGCTCACTTACCCAAATAGCCTACCTTTTATCAACCATTGTTAGCCAATTTTGAGCCTAATTAATCCCTTTTGTTCTTAATATTAGCACATCACTACCCCTAAGTGAAAAACAATAAATGTCCCTTAATTTGGATCTTTGATTAGCTTAGGCTAGTGAGGGTGTGTATCAATTGGGTATGGGAAACTTGGAACATTGGTTGAGGAAAAAGTGTAATTTTTATTTTTATAAGTTCAATAAAAATCAATGCATATGGAATGTGAATTAAAAAGAATGCATGAGTATGTGAAAAAGTGGGAATCATGGGTAGCTAGGTTATGTATTAGAATTGTATAGGTTGTTATATGAGTTTAGTGAGAGCATAGGCTAATCAAAGATACAAATTTCAAGCTCACTTGACCATATGTACCCTTACCTTTACCCTAGTCCCATTACAATCTATGAACAAGTCCTCATGATGAATGTATGCATACATTGAATAATTGTTGATTGTTAGATGAAAAACAAATCATAGAAAGCATGATTAGAAGAGAATTGAGTGATCGACCCTATACACTAGAGCGACTAGAGCGGATACACTTCCGGTGAAGGTTTGTTGCTCAATTCCTTGTTCCCGGCTTTCATGAGCTTTCTTCTTGCAAGTCTATTTGAACTTTGTTTTGATATTTGAATTGGTAGAGTTTGTGAGTCGTCATATGACCTTTGCCCTACTTGTTCATACATGTTCTTAGAGATTGATTTGCTTTTGACCAAGTAGGTAGAATCATTTTGCATTTAGTTGCATTCATATAGATAGGTGCATATAGTTTCTTTGCATTGAATAAATGTTCATACCTTTTTCTTGTCCTTCTTTATTCTTAGCATGACGACATGCTTGGTTTAAGTGTGGGGAGATTTGATAAACCTGGATTTTGTGGTATATCTTGTGCTTAATTTGGGGGATTTTATCACCTTTTCTCACATTTATTCAATGAAATAGCATGGTTTTTGCAATTCTCCCTTGATTTGTGCTTAAATGTGAAAATATGCTTTTTAGGCCCTAAAATTGGTTATTTTAATTCACTTTAATTCTATTCGATGCCTTGATATGTTTGTTGAGTGATTTTAGGTTCATAAGGCAATTATTGGATGGAAGAAGTGAAGAGAAAAGCACGCAAAGTGGGAGAACTCATGAAGAAATGAAGGAACCGTAAAGCTGTCAAGCCTGACCTATTCGCACTCAATCGACCATAACTTGAGCTACAGAGGTCCAAATGGGGCGGTTCCAGTTGTGTTGGAAAGCTAACATCTGGGGCTTCAAATTGATATAAAATTTTTGATATGTTGCTTCGCGCTTAGGGTCTCGCACACGCCATGTACGCGCACGCACCGATGGAGCATGTGGGTCCACTAAAGAGAAATCGTGGCCAGCGATTTCTAGCTCATTTTGGGCCCAATCCAACTCGTTTCTGATGCTATTGAACCCAAGGATTGAGAGGAGAAAGAACCAATTAGTCATAGTTTAGTTTTCATCATGTTTTAGGGTAGAATTCTAGAGAGAGAGGCTCTCTCCTCTCTCTAGATTTAGGATAGCAATTAGGGTAAAGTTAGGTTAATCACTCTCAAATTTCTCTTTCAATTCTTGTTTTGATTTTAATTCTCATTATATTTTAGTGTTCTATTGTCTTTGATCTTCTACTTTTACTTGTTTCTTATTTTGCTCTCTTATGTTGATGAATAATTGTTGGATCTCGATTTCTCTTAATGCAATTTTATATCTCTATGTCTCTTTTATGGGTTTCCTTAATTCTTGCATTTTATGATGCTTACTTTTCTTGGACACTAGGTGTTTGTTAAAATGTTTACCTTAGTTTTTGAGTATTTTCTTGACTCTTGGCCTAGGCTAAGGGAATTGAGTGACCTTGAGTCATTGGATTTCAATGATTTGGTGATTTGAGAACCCTTGCTGATCAATTTGATATCCATTGACACTAACCCACTACTAATCTAATTAGTAGGTAGGTTGGGACTTATGGGTTGATGTGATCAAGCCTATTTGACATACTTCAAGCCCAGGAGTAGATATTACGTACTTAAGGGTTTTGGAAGTAGACTTAATAGGTTGGCCTCTCATAATTATCAGTATATGGTTTGTAGACAAGGATGGTGATCTCAATTACCTATGTCTTAGCCAAGAGTTCTTTTCCATTTCTTTTGTTAGTTCATTGTTCATTTACTTTTCTTGCCATTTATTTTTCTTGCCCATTGAAAATTAAACCCCCTACACCTTCATAGCCAATAATTGAGCATTTCATTGTAATTCCTTGTGAGATGACTAGAGGTTTAAATACTTTGGTTAAATTCTTATTGGGGTTTGTACTTGTGACAAAACCAATATTTTTTTGATTGGGAGGATTATTTGTTGGTATAGAACTATACTTACAACGAGAATTCATTCATTTTGTGTGAAATTCTATACCGACTCGACAATTTTCTTAAATCAAAAATGGCGCCGTTGCCGTGGAGTTGCAATGGTGTTATATTATTGGCTATTGTATATATGTTAATATGCTTCTTTGCTAGTTTTTGCTTGTTTTAGGAGTTAGTTTTTTTTATTAGTTCTTATTAGTTTTGTTTTTATTTTCATTTGCTATTATGAATTCTCACCACTTTGGCTATGAGTTTGGCTCAAATTATGTTGCAGGAAATAGGAGCTACAATGACAATATGCATCAAGGATGGAATAATCAAAGGTGGAAGGAGCCTCAAAGGATTGATCCCCCTTCTTGGCAACAACAACCTCTGAATTCTTATGGGTATAACTCTCATCCTAATGCATATCAATCTAATGGTTGTGGTGACCCTTATTGTGATTGTCAACAACCACCACTACATGCCTATGAACCACCCCCTCAACATGACTTTGAACCACCTGACTCACAAGCCCCCTACCACCAAACACCTCATTATGACCCTAATTCTTATCC
This sequence comes from Arachis ipaensis, assembly GCF_000816755.2. Taxonomy (NCBI): domain Eukaryota; kingdom Viridiplantae; phylum Streptophyta; class Magnoliopsida; order Fabales; family Fabaceae; genus Arachis; species Arachis ipaensis. The sequence goes on along the minus strand of NC_029789.2, from coordinate 70,884,247 downwards.
ACCATACCAACCACCTTATGAACCATATGAACCATACATGAAACTACCACCATTCCAACACAATTACTCTCAAGAACCACCTTAATATACACCATCTCCATACCCTTACCAAGACGAACCAACTTCTAATTATAATGCCTTTCCCTCAAACAATGAACCTTCTCTTCCACCATCACCTCCCGATGAAGCCCCCACGCATGAATTGAGAGATCTTGAATCTCATATCCTAAGGTGAAAAGAGGAGGAAGAGATCAAATTTAAAGAGCTAGGAGCCAAGATGGCTATCCTAGTGGAAGCCGTTAGCAATATGGCCTCCTCCCAACTAAGCCCAAGCAACCAAGGCACTCCCATTGACAAATGTGGAGAAGCAACCAAGGAGCTTAGTGAGGGAGTGAATTTAGAGCTTCAAGGTGAAGAAGAGGAGTTGAAGCAAGAATTGCCACAAGGGGAAGAAGTTGAGATAAATGAGGCAGAAGAAGTGGTTGAAAACATAGGAGATGCTAGAAGTCCATGGGAATGTAGTATTATAGAGCCCTGTTTCAAGAAGCTTGATATTGATGTTGAGGAGGGTGTACAACCTCCAATGCATATCATAGTGGAAAACCTTGAAGAGGTTGATCAAGAGATGGATTCAATCACTGAAGAATTCTTATGTACACTTGAATCTTTCCCCATTGGGCTTGACATAGAGGGTAAGGAAAAAGACACCTCACCTCCCATGCCCTTGGTTTGCAATGAAGAAGAGATTGAATTCGAGGGAAGCTACCAAGAGGAAGAGGTTAAAATTGAAGAAGCTTGTGAAGAGGTGGAGATTATCAAAGAAGAGCACAAGGGAGTGGAGCTTGCAAGATCATTAGGGCCACCCCTTCCTAAGTCACCATCATCCAACACAACATTCTAGTGGGTAAAATTTCTATCCCTAAGCTTCACTTTCTCACTTGAATATGGTTTGATTGAAAATGATGGTCAACTTAGAGCTCTTTGTGGAGTTAAGAGTACGAGAGAGTTGTGTAGTGGTTGGACACATCACTCTAAGTTCATGATGGTTGCATGCTCAAAGTTGAAAAGCAATGGTTGGTGTAGAAGCAAATTGCATGGGTCTAGGAGAATGTTTGGATGCTCAATTGAGAATTCTAAGGCTAAACCACCCAATTGGGATCATGTTGATCAATTTGAATATGGGTGTCAAAACAAAGTGTGGGATCCCGGATCGCACAAGGAGAATCAAATTTGGGAGCTCATGGTTTGTGAAGAACTCCATCAAAGCTTGAAGATATTAAAATTGAAGAATGGAGCTTATTGGAGACTCAAGCATTGGTGGATGTTCAAGGATAGCTTCAAGCACAAGCCACCTTAAGAAGAGCTCCCCATAAGTCCAACTTAAGGACAATAAACAAAAGTGCTAGCTGGGAGACACCCCACCATGGCAATATCTTTTCATTTTCTCTTTTGTAAATATTGGTAGAATTAGTTTAAATTCATATTTAGAGTAGTTTGTTGAGTCTACTTGGTAGTCTAATATGTTAAATAAGGTTTTAGGGTGTTCGGTTAGCTGTTTGGAGGTTTGGAATGCTTGGATTGGTGCAAGAACATGGAAAAATTTTGAAAAACAGAGCACCAACCCGCGCGTGCGCGCACCTGGCGCGTACGCACGCCTCAAGCATTTTCGACCATCCACGCGGGCGCGCCATGTGCGCGAACGCGTGGATTCAAAAATTTATCCGTCCATACATTGACCCGAGAGTTGCCCCTTGGTGCACGAATTGTGAATCACACTTTTCACAACGCGTACCACTAACCAGCAAGTGCACTGGGTCGTCCAAGTAATACCTCACGTGAGTAAGGGTCGAATCCCACGGAGATTGTTGGTTTGAAGCAATCTATGGTTATCTTGAAAATCTTAGTCAGGAAGTCAATTATGTTTATCAGTTGAATTGCGAATAAACAATAGAGCATGGATTAAAGGTTACTTGTTATGCAGTAATGGAGAATATGTTAGAGTTTTTGGAGATGCTTTGTCTTCTGAATCTTTGCTTTCCTCTGTCTTCTTGTTCACGTACGCACGTCCTCCTATGGCAAGCAATGTGTTGGTGGATCACCATTGTCAATGGCTACCTTCCATCCTTCCAGTGAAAACTACGCTCACGCGCTCTGTCACAGCATGGCTAATCACCGGTTGGTTCTCGATCCGGTTGGAATAGGATTACAGAACTCATAGTAAAGTCCAGAAATATGAATTTTTCCTAAAAACTAAGAGAAATACACTAAAAACTAACTAACACATACTGAAAACTATATGAAATTTACCCCAAAAAGCGTATAAAATATCCGCTCATCACAACACCAAACTTAAACTGTTGCTTGTCCTCAAGCAACTTAGACAAATAAAATAGAAGACTAATAAGTTGAGAAGCAATAATATCTCAGAGTTTTTGAGTGAAGCTCAGATTCTAATTAGATGAGCGGGACTAGTTGCTTTTTGCTTCTGAACAGTTTTGGCATCTCACTTTATCCATTGAAGCTCAGAGTGATTGGCATCTATAGGAACTTAGAACTCAGATAGTGTTATTGATTCTCCTAGTTCAGTGTGATGATTCTTGAACACAGCTTCTTTATGATTCTTGGCCGTGGCCCTAAGCACTTTGTTTTCCAGTATTACTACCGGATACATAAATGCCACAGACACATAACTGGGTGAACCTTTTCAGATTTTGACTCAGCTTTGCTAAAGTCCCCAATTAGAGGTGTTCAGAGTTCTTAAGCACACTCTTCTTTTTGCTTTGGACCTTGACTTTAACCGCTCAGTCTCAAGTTTTCACTTGACACCTGCACGCCACAAGCACATGGTGAGGGACAGCTTGGTTTAGCCGCTTAGACCAGGATTTCAGTCCTTTAGGCCCTCCTATCCACTGATGCTCAAAGCCTTGGGATCCTTTTTAATTGCCCTTGCCTTTTGGTTTTAAGGGTTATTGGCTTTTTCTGCTTGCTTCTCTTTTTTTTTTTTTTTTCTGCAAGCTTTGTTCTTTGCTGCTTTTTCTTGCTTCAAGAATCATTTTGATAATTTTCAGATTATCAATAACATGTCTCATGTTCATCATTCTTTCAAGAGCCAACATATTTAACAGTCTTAAACAACAAATTCAAAAGATATATGCACTACCATTACTGGCGTTCAGCGCCCAGTGGATGCCCATTTTGGGCCCTAAACGCCCAAAATGCCCCTTTACTGGCGTTTTCTTGCCATTGAGCTCCCTATCTCTGTTTTGTGTGCAAATTCCTTCTGTAACCCTGTAAACTTATGCAAATGATTCTTTACCTTAGTGTCAGTAAACTTTATATAAACAAATAAAAAAGAAAAATAAGGCAAAATGTTTAGAGGATTAATACCCCATGGCTGGGTTGCCTCCCAGCAAGCGCTTCTTTATTGTCTTTAGCTGGACCTTGCTGAGCTTTTAATCTAGCTTAGTAGCACTCTTGTGCTCCTCCATTTCCAGCAAAACAAAGTCAGTGGGAAAGGCAAATGGCCCAACTCTGACAATCATGTCTTCAATCACTCCTGATGGGTATTTAGTGGAACCATCAGCAAGTTGGAGACATATCCGGGTTGGTTTAACTTCTTCAGTTAAGCCAAGCTTCCTGATAGTGGCTGCAGGTATTAGGTTGATGGTTGCCCCAAGATCGCATAAAGCTGCCTTGGTGCAATCACCTTCTAATATGCATGGTATCAGAAAACTCCCAGGGTCTTTAAGCTTTTCAGGAAAGCTTTTTAGAATGACTGCACTGCATTCTTCAGTGAGGAGAACTCTTTCTGTTTCTCTCCACTCCTTTTTATGACTCAAGATTTCTTTCATGAAATTGGCATAAGAAGGTATTTGCTCAAGTGCCTCTGCAAATGGAATCTTTATTTCAAGAGTCCTGAGATAATATGCAAAGCGAACAAATTGCTTATCTTGCTCCTCTTGGCGGAGTTTTTGAGGATAAGGTATCTTGGCTTTATATTCCTCAACCTTAGTGGTTAAAGAAGCCTTTTTAGAGGGGTTGTTATCAGCGATACTACTCCCATGTGAAGCAGTAGAGGGGTTAGAATATGACCCCAGAGTCCTCCTGGACTGTTCATCTCCATTTATGTCCATGATGGATATATGGATATAACTTGGACTGATTTACCTTTTTAATTATTTTATTTTATGGAAAGAGAACAACTTAACCAAAAATAAAAATAACAAAAATTATGATTTTCGAAAAAGTGAGGGGAGAAAAAGTGGTTAGAAAGTTTTGAAAAAGATATGATTTGGAAAAGATTTAAAAAAAAAATTTTTTTTTATTTAATTTTCGAAAATTTGTTTTGAAAGTAGAGAGAAAAGATATTTTTGAATTTAGTGAGGAAAGAGAAAAACAATAGGATAGCACAAGATTTAAAATTTTTAAATCTAGTGTTCCTTGTTTTCGAAAAATTTGGAGGGAAAACACCAAGGAACACCAAACTTAAAAATTTTAAGATCAAGACCAAACCAAAATTTTCGAAAATCAAAGGAAATCAACAGGAAAACACCAAACTTAAAGTTTGGCACAAAATTTAATAGAGAAAATATTATTTAGGAAAAAGAAGGTTTTGAAAAGAATATAAAAGATTCTAACCCAATTACCAAGAACACAGATTAACGCTCTAGCCAAATGAGTTATGGAAATTTTCAAAAAATTTTAAGAAAAATCAACAAAAAAACACCAAACTTAAAGTTTGGCACAGGATTTAACAGAAAAATGATTTTTGAAGAAGGTTTTAAAAATATGATAGCCAATTACCATGAACATAAACACCACGTTCTAACTAACTGAGCTATAAAATTAAAGTGTTTTAACAATGGATGAATAATAAAAGACTCTAAACCAAAAAGAAAGAATTTTTTTCTAATCTAAGCAACAAAATAATCCGTTAGTTGTTCAAACACGAACAATCCCCGGCAACGGTGCCAAAAACTTGGTGCACGAATTGTGAATCACACTTTTCACAACGCGTACCACTAACCAGCAAGTGCACTGGGTCGTCCAAGTAATACCTCACGTGAGTAAGGGTCGAATCCCACGGAGATTGTTGGTTTGAAGCAATCTATGGTTATCTTGTAAATCTTAGTCAGGAAGTCAATTATGTTTATCAGTTGAATTGCGAATAAACAATAGAGCATGGATTAAAGGTTACTTGTTATGCAGTAATGGAGAATATGTTGGAGTTTTTGGAGATGCTTTGTCTTCTGAATCTTCGCTTTCCTCTGTCTTCTTGTTCATGCACGCACGTCCTCCTATGGCAAGCTATGTGTTGGTGGATCACCGTTGTCAATGGCTACCTTCCATCCTTCCAGTGAAAACTACGCTCACGCGCTCTGTCACAGCACGGCTAATCACTGGTTGGTTCTCGATCCGGTTGGAATAGGATTTATTATCCTTTTGCATCTGTCACTAACGCCCAGCCTTCAGGAGTTTGAAGCTCGTCACAGTCATTCAATCCTTGAATCCTACTCAGAATGAAAATCCACTTTGAGTGCAGGGAGGTTAGAATCCAACAGCATCAGCAGTCCTTTTTCAGCCTGAATCAGATTTTTGCTCAGCTCCTTCAATTTCAGCCAGAAAAATACCTGAAATTACAAAAAAACACACAACTCATAGTAAAGTCCATAAATATAAATTTTTCCTAAAAAATAATAGAAATACACTAAAAACTAACTAACACATACTCAAAACTATATGAAATTAACCCCAAAAAGCGTATAAAATATCCGCTCATCACCCCTACACTGCGCCAGCACCATGCCTGAGGCACAAACCACCTGCGCGTGCGCGCACCTGGCACGTACGCGTCCTTGAAGCTAATTGCACAATGCGCGCGCACGCACGCTGTGCGAATGCGCGCCGATAGCGTCACCTACCCTCCTGGTACATGTTCCAGAGCGTTATGCCCAGTTTGTGCCCATTCTGTGCCTGCAACCTATGCGTGTGCGCACCTAGCGCGTACGTGTCCTTTGGCCAAACTGTGCATCGGTGCGGAAGCGTGCATGACGCGTCTGCGCCGGTAAAAAAAAAATTATTTTCTTCCATTCTCTTTTATTGCATTTGCCTATTTTCATTCATTGCATTTTAATTTTGTTTTTATAGCTTATTCTTATTTTCTTTTTTAAGTTTCTTATTTGAATAATGGTGTTGAATTTTCTTACTCAATTGTTGAGAATCTCTCGATTAATCTTAGTGCTTCTTGACTTGTTTGATATTGTTGGGTGATGAAACTTTTAAATCAATGCTTAATCTTGTATGACTCTTATATTCTTTGTGCATTGATATGAACTTGCATGTCTTTCATGACCCACCCTTAGCTTATATTGTTTTCTCACTTATATGTTGTAGCTACCATGTATTTGAGAATCATACTTTTATTTGGCATTATCCCCCGCCTATGTTCTTATTGCTTTCATATCTTTGTTGTAGGCTTAATTTTCTTTCTTTTTCTTTCCTTTTAGGTTGGTCACCAAGAAGGAAAGGAATGGAAAAGCTTTGAATTGGGGCAACAAACAAGTTTACCTGCACAACCTTTTTAAGAAACTCATCAATTGTAGTAACCCGTCCACTTTGCTCGTCTTTGCATGCACCGAAGACGGTGCAAATTTCTAAGTGTGGGGAGGTCGTCCGACCGATCTCCATGGGTAAAAATTTCCTTTCAACACCAATTTTTAAATTTTAATCTTTGTTAGTTAGTTGTTACATTACATGATAGATTGCATGTTAGTTAGAATTTGTACATACCTTACCACTTCTTTTTATGTTAGGACTACTTGGTTAGGGTGATGATTTCTTTTCCAAGAAAATTTGTTTTAGGGTACCCTACCAATTTGAAAAAAAAAAATTTTTATGAACTTGCTTGAAGAATTTATTTTGGAACATGGTTTTTGAGCTAAGAACACAAGCATGTGAGTTTTGAGCTTAATTGCGTGGTTACATCTTATAACAACTTATTTTCATTCTTGTGTGCATTGTTCTCTTTCTATGATTATAATCTTTGATTTGTTTGATTCTTTATGTCCGTTGTTTCATGTATACATGCATTTATATGATTGAGGCCATCATTTCATATAGCTCACTTACCCAAATAGCCTACCTTTCATCAACCATTGTTAGCCAATTTTGAGCCTAATTAATCCTTTTTGTTCTTAATATTAGCACATCACTACCCCTAAGTGAAAAACAATAAATGTCTCTTAATTTGGATCTTTGATTAGCTTAGGCTAATGAGGGTGTGTATCAATTGGTATAGAAAACTTGGGACATTAGTTGAGGTAAAAGTATAATTTTTATTTTTATTGAAATTTTTGGGAATTGGGTACATATTCATGCACTAAATGTAAAACCATATGCATTAATACATTTGTATATACTTTAGAAAAAAAATTGATAAAGAAAAAGAAAAAGAACATATATATATATATATATATATATATATATATATATAGAAAAAGAAAAAAAAGAGAAAAAGAAATAAAAAGGGGACAAAAACGTCCCAAAGTAAAGTTCAATAAAAATCAATGCATATGGAATGTGAATTAAAAAGAATGCATGAGTATGTGAAAAAGTGGGAATCATGGGTAGCTAGGTTATGTATTAGAATTGTATAGGTTGTTATATGTGTTTAGTGAGAGCTTAGGCTAATCAAAGATACAAATTTCAAGCTCACTTGACCATATGCACCCTTATCTTTACCCTAGCCCCATTACAACCTATGAACAAGTCCTCATGATGAATGTATGCATACATTGAATAATTGTTGATTGTTAGATGAAAAATAAATCATAGAAAGCAAGATTAGAAGAGAATTGAGTGATCGACCCTATACACTAGAGCGACTAGAGTGGATACACTTCCGGTGAGGGTTCGATGCTCAATTCCTTGTTCCCGGCTTTCATGAGCTTTCTTCTTGCAAGTCTATTTGAACTTTATTTTAATATTTGAATTGGTAGAGTTTGTGAGTCATCATATGACCTTTGCCCTACTTGTTCACACATGCTCTTGGAGATTGATTTGCTTTTGACCAAGTAGGTAGAATCATTTTGCATTTAGTTGCATTCATATAGATAGGTGCATATAGTTTTTTTGCATTGAATAAATGTTCATACCCTTTTCTTATCCTTCTTTATTCTTAGCATGAGGACATGCTTGGTTTAAGTGTGGGGAGATTTGATAAACCTCGATTTTGTGGTGTATCTTATGCTTATTTTGGGGGATTTTATCACCTTTTCTCACATTTATTCAATAAAATAGCATGGTTTTGCAATTCTCCCTTGATTTGTGCTTAAATGTGAAAACATGCTTTTTAGGCCCTAAAATTGGTGATTTTAATTCACTTTAATTCTATTCGATGCCTTGATATATTTATTGAGTGATTTTAGGTTCATAAAGCAATTATTGGATGGAAGAAGTGAAGAGAAAAGCATGCAAAGTGGGAGAACTCATGAAGAAATGAAGGAACTGTAAAGCTGTCAAGTCTGACCTCTTCGCACTTAATCGACCATAACTTGAGCTACAGAGGTCCAAATGAGGCGGTTTCAGTTGTGTTGGAAAGCTAACATCCGGAGCTTCGAATCGATAAAAAATTTGCCATATGTTGCTTCGCGCTCAGGGGCGTGCACTTGGCGTGTACGCGCGCGCGTTGATGGAGCACGTGGGTCCACTAAAGAGAAATCGTGGCCAGCGATTTCTAGCTCATTTTGGGCCCAATCCAACTCATTTCTGATACTATTGAACCCAAGGATTGAGGGGGAAATAAACCAAGTAGTCATAGTTTAGTTTTCATCATGTTTTAGGGTAGAATTCTAGAGAGAGAGGCTCTCTCCTCTCTCTAGATTTAGGATAGCAATTAGGGTAAAGTTAGGTTAATCACTCTCAAATTTCTCTTTCAATTCTTGTTTTGATTTTAATTCTCATTATATTTTAGTGTTCTATTGTCTTTGCTCTTCTAGTTTTACATGTTAATTTCTTATTTTGCTCTCTTATGTTGATGAACAATTGTTGGATCTTGATTTCTCTTAATGCAATTTTATATTTCCATGTCTCTTTTATGTTGATCTTGATTGTTATTATTGATTTCTTGCTTATGTTAGTTATGGGTTTCTTTAATTCTTGCATTTTATGATGCTTACTTTCCTTAGACTCTAGGTGTTTGTTAAAATGTTTACTTTAGTTTTTGAGTAGTTTCCTTGACTCTTGGCCTAGGCTAAGGGAATTGAGTGACCTTGAGTCATTGGGTCTCAATGATTTGGTGATTTGAGAACCCTTGGTGTTGATATCCATTGACACTAACCCATTACTAATCTAATTAGTAGGTAGGTTGGGACTTATGGGTTGATGTGATCAAGCCTATTTGACGTACTTCAAGGCTAGGAGTAGATATTACGTACTTAAGGCTTTTGGAAGTAGACTTAATAGGTTGGCCTCTCATAATTATCAATATATGGTTTGTAGACAAGGATGGTGACCTCAATTACCTATGTCTTAGCCAAGAGTTCTTTTCCATTTCTTTTGTTAGTTCATTGTTCATTTACTTTTCTTGCCATTTATTTTTCTTTCCCATTGAAATTGAAACCCCCCACACCTTCATAGCCAATAATTGAGCATTTCATTGCAATTTCTTGTGAGACGACCCGAGGTTTAAATACTTCGGTTAAATTCTTATTGGGGTTTGTACTTGTGATGAAACCAATATTTTTTTTATTGGAAGGATTGTTTGTTGGTATAGAACTATACTTGCAACGAGAATTCATTCATTTTGTGTGAAATTCTATACCGACACGACAATTTTCTTAAATCAAGTACTGGCCACCATCATTCAGGTAGATTCGTTCTCTTTCACTCCTTTTCTATTATTTTTCTATTTTCTGTTTATTTGTTCTCTTGTTCTAGTTGCATGATCATTTGCATTTAATGTCTTTAATTTGTAAAACGTTCCATATATCTCTCACGTTGCTTAAATGATAAATTTTTTTTTTGAAAAGAACTGAGAGTTGCATGAATTTCAAGTTTAAAATAAGATTAGTTTAATTAGTTTGATGTGGTGTCATTTGCTTTTGTTTTCTGAATGTATGTAATAAAGAGTGCATATTTGAAGTTAAAATTTATGAATGTTGGCTCTTGAAAGAATAAGGAAAAAGGAAAAATATTATTGATAAAATTAAAAATCTAAAAATTGGTTCTTGAAGCAAGAAAAAGCAGCAAAAAGCAAAAGAAAAAGCATGTTGCAAAAGAAAAAAATTATATGCATGCAAAAGAAAGAAAAAAATAGCGAAAAAAGAAAAAAATTAAAAAGCAAGCAGAAAAAGCCAATAGCCCTTAAAACCAAAAGGCAAGGGTAAAAGGGCCCAAGGCTTTGAGCATCAGTGGTTAGGAGGGCCCATAGGAATAAAATCCTAACCTAAGCAACTATACCAAGCTGTCCCTAACCATGTGCTTGTGGCGTGAAGGTGTCAAGTGAAAAGCTTGAGACTGAGCGGTTAAAGTCATGGTACAAAGCAAAAAAGAGTGCGCTTAAGAACTCTGGACACCTCTATCTGGGGACTCTAGCAAAGCTAAGTCACAATCTAAAAAGGTTCACCCAGTTAAAGTGTCTGTGGCATGAATGTATCCGATAGTAATACTGGAAAACAGAGTGCTTAAGGTCACGGCCAAGACTCAGAAAGCTGTGTTCAAGAATAAAAATAAGCTTAACTAGGATAGTCAATAATATCAGCTAGATTCTAAGTTCCTAAGGATGCCAACATCCCTAAGTTTCAATGGATAGTGAGATGCTAAAACTATTCAGAAGCAAAAAGCTACTAAGTCCCGCTCATCTGATTTTAACTAAGCTTTATTTGAAACCTAGAAATTTATTGTATCTTAATTTTCTTTTTTATCCTACTGTGTTTTTATTTTCTTGGGGACAAGCAACGGTTTAAGTTTGGTGTTGTGATGAGCGGATATTTTATACGCTTTTTGACCTCAATTTCATATATTTTTAGTAGTTTTTATTTAGTTTTTATTGAGTTTTTATAGGTTCTAATGTTAAATTCACATTTTTGGATTCTACTATGACTTTTTGTGCTTTTGGGCAATTTCAGGTATTTTTTGGTTGAAATTGAGGAGTTAGAGCAGAAGTCTGATTTAGAGACAGAGAAAGCACTGCAGATGCTGTCCAGATCTGACCTACCTGCATTCGAAAGAGCTTTTCTGGAGCTACAAAAGTACAAATGGAGCGATCTTAACAGCTATGGAAAGCTGACTTCCAGAGCTTTCCAGAAATAAATAATAGTCCATACTTTGCTTCGGATTAGAAGGCCCAAAACAGGCGTCCAACGCCAGCTTCCTGCTCCCTTCCAGTCGTCCAGCGCCCAAAGAGCAGAGCCCAGCGTCTAAAGGCCCAGAGAGGACCCCCTTGCTGGTCTTCCACGCCCCATAGACCTCATGGCACGTGGATCTCATCAAAGCTCAGCCCAAACACTCACCAAGTGGGCCCTAGAAGTGGATTTTAGCACTAAATAGACTATTTTACCCTTACTAGTTATCTGTTTAGTATTTAAAGTGTATTTTACATAATCATTAGACATCACGCATAGCATACACATTTTTCAAATATATTTTCCTCTCAGTATTAGTTTCTAAACCTCCTAGGTTGAGGGGAGGATCCCTGCTGAGTCCTATGAATTAATAAAAGTACTACTGTTTCTCTTCGATCCGTGTTTGACTAATTCAAAGATGTATATTCATTCTTCATCAATATGAATGCGTTGAACTAGCATAAGGTTATCACATTCTACATGGGTTCAAAGTGTGTATTTCATCGGCCAATGATGAACCAACAGCTATGTTTATATATCTCTAAGACGGATAATCCACGACTTCGTTGGGGACTTTTCGAGACACCAATTTAGCCGATTTCGGGGAGATTAGGGTCTCTGTGGTAGAGGCTAGAACCCTATGACGCAACATTCTCTAATCTGAAAGATCTGATCTTGTCTATGGCATTTTGGGTAGGATCATTGAAGAACTGAAGATTGATGGTTTAGAGGTTGTAGTAAACTCTCGTTGCAAGTATAGTTACTAAACCAAGCAATCAACCTTTCTTACAAAAGTTTTGGTTGTCACAAGCAACAAACCCCTTTTAAAATTGATAACCGAGTATTTAAACCTCAGGTCGTCTTCTCAAGGAATTGTAGGGAGGTATGTTCTTATTATTGGTTATGAGTTTGTAAATTAGGTATTTTAGAAATTAGGGAGCAGTATATTGAATGATAAGGAAGATAAAATAATAATAATAAAATAAACTCTTGGCAAGGTATTAGAACTGGAGGTCATATCCTTATCAATTATGATGAAATTTGGATTTTAATCTCACTTTGTTAACCTCTAACTATGAAGGTAGATCAAGTGGATTAATTATTTTAATCCTCATGTCCTAGTCAATTCCTATGGAAAGACTAGAGTTATTGGAGCACCTCCCAATTTCAATCACTGCTTTATTGACAGCTCAAGCGTTACCAATTACTTAACCAAAGCCAAAAGGAAGAAAATATCTAAATTAAAAAGCATCAATACAAATAAAGCAAAGCAAAATTAAATCTGAAAATACCTCGAATTGCATTAACAAAAGAAATTAAATCTGGCATAGATGTTCATAAATTAAATTGAGAAAATAAATAAAAATAAAGAACCTGGGATTGAGAGCCACTCCTAAAACTAAGAGAAATCCTAAATCCTAATCCTAAGAGAGGAGAGAACCTCTCTCTCTAAAAACTACATCTACTCCTAAAATTGTAAATATGAGACCTGATGATGAATGGATGCATCTCCTCACTTTATAGCCTCTAATCTGTGTTTTCTGGGCCGCAAACTGCGTCAGAAACAGCCCAGAATTCGCTGGTTGCGAATTCAAACACGCTGATTTTCGTCAATGCGACGCGGCCGCATGGAGCACGCGGTCGCGTCACCTAGCGTCAGAGCAACTATGGCATATTATATATCAAATTGAAGCCTCAGATGTTAGCTTTTCAACGCAACCAGAACTGCGTCGTTTGGACCTCTGTAGCTAAAGTTATAGCCATTTGAGTGCGAAGAGGTCAGGGTGGACAGCTTAGCAGTTTCTCCAACTTCTTGTATTCCTTCCACTTTTGCATGCTTCCTTTCCATCCTCTGAGTCATTCCTGCCCTGTAATCTCTGAAAGCACTTAACACACATATCAAGGCATCTAATGGTAATAAGAGAGGATTAATATTGGCAATTGTAAGATCAAAGAAACATGTTTTCAATTAAAGCACATAATTAGGAAGGCAAATGTAAAACCATGCAAATAGTATGAATAAGTGGGTAAAGAGTAGATAAAAACCACTTAATTGAGCACAAGATAAACCATGAAATAGAGGTTTATCAACCTCCCCACACTTAAACAATAGCATGTCGTCATGCAAAGCTCAAGAGAAGCTATAAAGATGAAGAGGAATGTAAAAAAGTATGAAATGTAACCTATCTGTATGAATGCAACTATATGCAGAATGTTTCTACCTACTTGGTTAAAAGTAAACAAATCTTTTAAGAACATACATGAACTAGATTTCACTAATTCAAATCATAAAAATGAAGTACAAATAGACTTGCAGAAGAAAATAGCTCCTGAAAGCCGGGAACAAAGAATCGAGTATCGAACCCTCACTGGTAGTGTATACACTCTAATGACTCAAGTGTTTAAGGTTCGATTCTCTCAATTCTCTACTAACCTTGCTTTCTAAGGCTTGCTCTTCATCTAACAGTCAACATAAATTTAATGCACAAATACACAAATCAAGAGGTCTTTTAAGGGTTGTAATGGGGTTAGGGACAAGGTAGGATTGTATTTGGCCAAGTGGACTAAAATCTGAATCCTTAATTAACTTAAACTTGCCACCTAACTTTAGACAATCCATGTAATCATAATATAATATCTAACTATCCATTAACCATGTTTTCCACATATCCATGCATTCTAATTTTCAAGTACAGTACATATGCATTGCTTTCACTTACTTTGGGGCATTTGTCCCCTTTTTGCTTAATTGCTCTTTTTCTTCTTTTTTTATATATATATATATTTTTTTTCTTTTTTTTCAATGCATATGGTTAAATTATTGAATGCATGAACATGTCCTAAACATTTCTTTCACATTTTCAGAAAAATTCTAACATACTCAATTCTCAAACCAAATATTTTCAATCTTAATTTTCCCACACTTAAATTATAAGCATTCTCACTAGTCTAAGCTAACCAAGGATTCAAATTAAGGACATTATTGTTTTCCGCTTAGAGTTAGTGATGAGATAAAGTAAATAACAAAGGGGTATAATAGGCTCAAAATTGGTTTGCGAGGGATAATGAAAGGTAAGGCCATATGGGTATGTAAGCTCAGTGAAACAAAGGCCTCAATCATATAAGTGCATGCATATATTAAACAATGGAAATATAGAATAAAGCAAGACAAAGATCACAATTTTAGAGA
>NC_029789.2:70846293-70868272 GCF_000816755.2 Arachis ipaensis | reverse complement strand
ATTCTTAAACCAAATATTTCCAAACCCACTTTTCCCCACACTTAATTCATGAGCACTTTCACTAGTCTAAGCTAACCAAGGATTCAAATTAAGGACAATATTTTTTTCCGCTTAGAGTTAATGATGTGCTAAAGTAAAGAACAAAGGGGTAAAATAGGCTCAAAATTGGTTTGCAATGGATAATGAAAGGGTTAAGGCCATATGGGTATGTAAGCTCAGTGAAATAAGGCCTCAATCATGTAAGTGTATTTATACATCAAATAATGAAAATATAGAATTAAGCAAGACAAAGATCACAATTTTAGAGAAAAAAATACATACTAAAACAGAATTTTGGTTGATAAAATACAACCAATCAATTAGGCTAAAAAATCTCACGGGTTTCGTGTGTTCGAGTTCTAAACCATGTTCCAGTATAATATCTCTTCAAACAAGTGTAACATTAAATTTTATTCAAATTAGTGAAATAATCTTAAAAGGTTTCTTGAAAAAGAAAATATTACTTCAACCAAGTGGTAAAGTATGCATAAAATCAAAGTAACAAATATGCAATCAAACATGCAAATGCAAATGCAATGATGAACAAACAAAGAAAATAAAAATATTGGTGTTGAGATAGAAAAGTAACTAACCCATGGAGATCGGTATCGACCTCCCCACACTTAAAGATTGCACCGTCCTCGGTGAATGCTAAGATGTGCAGCTGGACGGGTTGTTCCAAATGATGCTTTCCTTCAAGGATTGTGCGATTGACTTGTTTGTCTCCCCTTTTAGAAGTTTCTCCCTTTTTCCGTCTTCGGTGGCCAGCCTGAAAGAAGAGAAAAAGAAGAACAGTAACCCAAAAGATAGAAAATAAATAAAATATGGGTGTTTAATGCCAAATGATAAGGGTCTCAATTACATGGTAGCTACAACATGCAAGTGAGAAAACAATAGAAGCCATGGCATGCCAGTGGTACAAAATGTACAACAATGGGGAAGAGAGTAGGGAAGGAGAGATAATATAAATTCATGTCAATACAAAAGTAATACAGATATAAAAGATTGGCATTGATTTAAATAATATTACTCAATTAGAATTAAACAAGTCATTAAGCACCAAGAAAATACCAGAAAAGATGTAATAGTTGAATAAGAACATTTGAACACCAATGGTAAAATAAGAAATTTAGAAAAATAAAAATATTCAATGAATGAAAGTATGCAAATAAATAAAATAAAATAAAAGATAAGAAGAATGAGAAGGGAAAGAAATAAAGTAAGAAAGAAAGAAGAAAGAAGAAAACATAGAAGAAATTAGGATTAGAGAAGAAAAGATAAGAAAATTGGCACTAATCTGGATAGGTTGTGTGACGCTGGTGACGCGGTCGCGTGGGTGACGCGGTCGCATGGTGGACAATAAGGTCAGGCGATGCGGACACGTGGGGCACGCGATGGCGTGACTTGATTTCTGCTAGTGGCGCGAGTGCAGCCTCGTGGTCGCACAACTCTCTGTTCAAAACTTAGTATTGCCAAAATCCAGGGTGACGCGATCGCGTGGTAGACGCGATCGCGCGGGTGACCTTATTTCCAATATGACGCGGACGCGTGGGTGACGCGTTTGCGTGGCAGGGCTTGTGCTGCTAGCACGGGTCCAGCCCAATTCCAGCTCAACTTTCGGCCATACACCCTTGTTACGTCGATTTACAGGGCCACGCGGTCGCGTGGGTGACGCGGACGCGTGGGGAAGCTATTTTGCAAGTGACGCGGCCGCATCAGCAACGCGGTCGCGTGGATCAATTTGTGCCATTAGCGTGACTCTCTGTTCAACCTCATTTTCTTCCAAACGCACATACGACGCGGACGCGTCGCGTGCGAAAATCTTTCTTTTTTTTATTGCAATATGCAGAATGCAATGCTTAATGTGAATGCTATGAAAACTTCTAGGTTCAATGAAAATTAAAATAAAATAAAAACAAACAACATGAAATAAAATTGAAAAAGAAACGGTCATACCATGGTGGGTTGTCTCCCACCTAGCACTTTTAGTTAAAGTCCCTAAGTTGGACATTAGGTGAGTTCCCTGTTATGGTGGCTTGTGCTTGAACTCATCCAGGAATCTCCACCAATGTTTGTGATTCCAATGGCCTCCGGGATCCCAAAGTAGGCGCAGAAAGCCTTCCAGTAAGTTAAAGCAAGTGACAAGGCCCCAAGAGTGTTGATTTCTAGATTGAATTCCGGGGTCCCAGACCTTGCCTTTGCACCCATCGTCTTGTTGATCATCATTTTTCCACTTGGGTGGTGAACAGTCGGAATTCTCACTGAGACATCCAAACAACTTCCTAGACCCATTCAGTTGAGCTTTATACCAACCTTTGTGTTTAAACTTAAAGCTTCCAACCATAATGAACCTTGCAGGATAATTCTTACCACTGGCCATCTTCCTCTTACTCTTAATGCCACAAAGAGTTCTAAGTTGACCATCCGTCTCCAGTAGCCCATATTCAAGTGGAATTAGAAAGCTAAGGGATATGAATTTTACCCTCTTGAATGTTGTGAAGGATGATGGCAACTTAGGGGGAGGTATTTTTAATGAAATTGCAAGCTCCACTCCCTTGTGCTCTTCTCTGATAATTTCCACCTCTTTGCAAGCTTCTTCAATTTCAACCTCTTCCTCTTAGTAGCTTTCTTCCAATTCAATCTCTTCTTCATTACTTACCAAGGGCATGGGAGGCGGTGCTTCTTCTTCTTTAATCTCCATCTCTTAATCAACCTCTTCCAAGTCTTTAACCATGACATGCCTTGGAGGTTGTACACCCTCCTCAACATCAAATGCAACCGTCTTGAAAGGAGGTTCTAT
Source organism: Arachis ipaensis (assembly GCF_000816755.2). Lineage (NCBI taxonomy): Eukaryota > Viridiplantae > Streptophyta > Magnoliopsida > Fabales > Fabaceae > Arachis > Arachis ipaensis. The sequence continues at coordinate 70,865,433 of NC_029789.2, read as the reverse complement.
GTCTTGACTTTCCCATGGAGGTTCAGCATCTTCTAAGTCTTCAACCACTTCTTCCTCTGCAACTATTTTGGCTTTCTCCACTTGTTCCAATACAAAGCCATGTTCCTCATTTTCCACCGAACTTTCTAGTGTCTCCTTCATGCTTTGCTCTTCCTTCAATTCTCCACATGTAGCCATGGGAGTTCTTTGAGTGCTCAGATATTGGGAAGCTATTATATTTACTAACTCGCCAAAGGTGGCTACGAAATTTTGCACACTCTTATTCACCCTTTCTTGCCCTTGAAGAATAACACGAAGTCTGTCATCCATTGGAGGTTGGGGTGGATATGAGGATTCATTGGTTGGGAGAGAGGGTTCATAATAGGAAGGTGGTTCGTCTTAATAATGATATGGAGATGGTGAATATTGAGGTGGTGGTTCATGAGAGTAGTTGTGTTGGAAAGGTGGTGGTTCTGTGTATGGTTCATTTGGCTCATAAGGTGGTTGGTATGGTAGATACGGGTTAGGGTCATATGGAGGTGAATGGTGGAAAGGGGCTTGTGAGTATGGTGGTTTGAAGCTATGTTGAGAGGATGGTCTATAAGCACAGGGTGGGGCTTGTTGGTAACCACAAGAGGGTCCACCATATCTATCAGCTTGGTATGCATTGTTGAGTGGTCCTTGCCCATGATATCTTGGAGGGTGTTATTTCCTAAAGGGTTGATCAGATCCTCTTGGCTCCATCCATCCTTGATTGTTTTGACCTTGATGCATGTTCCTGCTATAGCTTCCATTCCTTTCAACATTATTAGAACCAAACTCAAAGTGAGAGGGGTGAGAATTCATAGTTAGTTAATAAAAATTAAAAATGAAAATAAAAACAATTTTAAATTAAAAGGTTATTTAAATTTTTGAATTTGAAAATTAAATTTTGAAATTTTGAATTTTAAATTTTTGAATTTGAAAATTAAATTTTGAAATTTTGAATTTTAAATTTTTGAATTTTGAATTTTTGAAAATTGAAATTTGAAAATTTTTGAAATTTGAATTTTGAAAATTTTTAAATTTTGAATTTTTAAATTTGAATTTTAAAATAAAAACTAATAAGGCACACGTTTGCGATTCCCCGGCAACGGCGCCATTTTGAAGAACTGAAGATTGATGGTTTAGAGGTTGTAGTAAACTCTCGTTGCAAGTATAGTTACTAAACCAAGCAATCAACCTTTCTTGCAAAAGTTTTGGTTGTCACAAGTAACAAACCCCTTTTAAAATTGATAACCGAGTATTTAAACCTCGGGTCGTCTTCTCAAGGAATTGCAGGGAGGTATGTTCTTATTATTGGTTATGAGTTTGTAAATTAAGGGTTTTAGAAATTAGGGAGCAGTATGTTGAATGATAAGAAAGATAAAATAATAATAATAAAATAAACTCATGGCAAGGTATTAGAACTAGAGGTCCTATCCTTATCAATTATGATGAAATTTAGATTTTAATCTCACTTTGTTAATCTCTAACTATGAAGGTAGATCAAGTGGATTAATTAGTTTAATCCTCAGGTTCTAGTCAATTTCTATGGAAAGACTATAGTTATTGGAGTAACTCCCAATTTCAATCACTGCTTTATTGACAGCTCAAGCGTTACCAATTACTTAACTAAAGCCAAAAGGAAGAAAATATCTAAATTAAAAAGCATCAATACAAATAAAGCAAAGCAAAATTAAATCTGAAAATACCTCGAATTGCATTAACAAAAGAAATTAAATCTGGCATAGATGTTCATAAATTAAATTGAAAAAATAAATAAAAATAAATAACCTGGGATTGAGAGTCACTCCTAAAACTAAGAGAAATCCTAAATCCTAATCTTAAGAGAGAGGAGAGAACCTCTCTCTCTAAAAACTACATCTACTCCTAAAATTGTAAATATGAGAGCCTGATGATGAATGGATGCATCCCCCCACTTTATAGCCTCTAATCTGTGTTTTCTGGGTCGCAAACTGGGTCAGAAACAGCCTAGAATTCGCTGGTTGCGAATTCAAACACGCTGATTTTCGTCACTACGATGCGGCCGCATGGAGCACGCAGTCGCGTTGCCTAGCGTCAGGGAAACTATAGCATATTATATATCAAAGCGAATCCCCAGACGTTAGCTTTCCAACGCAACTAGAACCGCATCGTTTGGACCTCTGCAGCTAAAGTTATAGCTGTTTGAGTGCGAAGAGGTCAGGCTGGACAGCTTAGCAGTTTCTCCAACTTCTTGTATTCCTTCCACTTTTGCATGCTTCCTTTCCATCCTCTGAGCCATTCCTGCCCTGTAATCTCTGAAAGCACTTAACACACATATCAAGGCATCTAATGGTAATAAGAGAAGATTAATATTGGCAATTGTAAGATCAAAGAAACATGTTTTCAATTAAAGCACATAATTAAGAAGGCAAACGTAAAACCATACAAATAATATGAATAAGTGGGTAAAGAGTAGATAAAAACCACTCAATTGAGTACAAGATAAGCCATGAAATAGAGGTTTATCAATCATTAAGGAGAATGAGCTGTACGCACTTCACCCTCAAGTAGAGATGGATCCACACTAACCCTGGGGTTCAGATCCAGAGGAGTATTAGCAACTACTCAAACCATTGTCAATCACATATAGCCTCCCATTGATGAAATCACTCACAAGTAAAGAAAACAGTACTACCAGAATTGATTCAGAAAGACTAAGCAACTCTAATCTTTAACTCTATTCCTTTCAAGGTTTAACATACATTACTCTTACAACTTCAAATCAACAACCTTCTGATCTGCCTGACTAAGACCTGCAAGATAACCATAGCTTGCTTTAAACCAAAATCCTCGTGGGGTCGACCCTGACTCGCTCAGGTATTACTTGGACGACCCAGTGCACTTGCTAGTACAACAGTACGAAGGTGTGGGGATTCGTGCTACCAGTAGCTAAACTCCCTCTCATTGGAGGAGGGAGCTCTGTTGTACTTGATGGATTAATATTGGTGAATTTCTTCTTTTCTTCATCTCTTTTTGATTTGCTAGAAAGAATTCCATTCTTCATGCTTAGCATTCAATTATCTTGGAAAAGAGATTGAATGCAACTTGGGTTTTATCGGAACCTTGGAAGAAGAAACATAAAATCAGGCTTGAAATTCCTTCTCATATTGAGTAGATTTGGGTTTTGGGATTAGATAAAAGTGACGCTAGATCTACCCATTACTTAGATCTATGAGGATGTGTGGTATAATCAGGGACCAAGTTTATCTCTCTTCCTGAACAATTATACCAAGGGATTGGCTGTTGATCAAGATTTGAGAGATTGAATTACCAGGGAATTGGGATTCAATCAATCATGATTGCCAAGAGGTCAATGAGTTGCATGATTGAAGTAGAGATGATATGAAATTAATCCGGAGAATGCAACATCTCCTAACCTCAATGAATCTTCCTCATTCTTATCTTTCCTATTCTTTATAGCTTTGTTTACTTTCTGTTCGTCAACCCATTCCCCTTTACAATTCAGTCATTTACATTTCTGTTATTTACATTTTAGCAATTTATCTTTATGCTCTTTATAATTCAGCAGTCTACTGCTTTCTTTATTTTTCAAGTCATTTACAATTCTGTCATTTAGATTTCTGCACTCAAAACTTATTCTTGATTAGCTTAACTAAATTACCCTGCTAACTAAAGTTGATCAACCAATCAATTCTCGTGGGATCGACCTCACTATCTATGAGTTTTATTACTTGATACGACCCGATGCACTTAATGGTAGTTAATTACGGAAGATATAAGTTTTTTCTGTCATCAAGTTTATGGTGCCGTTGCCGAGGATTGATTCTGAATTGACAATGATTAAGTCGATGGGTACTTAGATTAAGCATTTTTTTTATTTTGTTAATTGCTTTAATTTCAGTTCTTCATTTCTTTTATTTTCTCTAGTACTTGAATTTTCAATTATTCATAGTATATACTGTCATTTTAACTGAGGCACACTAACTGTTTGATGCTTTGCATCACCCAAGTTTGACTCACCCACCATTTTTACTAAGAGGGTGTTCACTTTGGCTTTGGAAATTGTCTGTGTTGTGTATCACAGGCAGGAGAGGAGCTGTAACCTCTTACAATTCTGAACCTTAGAGGAAATTTCTAAGATTGAAAAGAGAGGCAGTGGCAAGAGGAAAATGAGTAGTTGGTGAAGAAGATGAAGAAGAGAATCCAACCCAAAACATGGAGGGTGAAGCACACAATCATCAAGAGGAGGTTGTTGGTAATCACGCCTCCAAAAGAAAGAAGAGTGCTAGGCTCTTTTATCAATCCCAACCCTGGGAATTGTGGAAGCAGCATCTTGAGACCTACCATACATGCCAAGAACATTGAGCTCAAACCACAGCTAATCACCCTTGTTCAAAATAACTGCTCATTTGGAGGAAATGCTCAAGAAGATCCAAATCAACATCTGTCCACCTTCATGAGAATCTGTGACACTGTGAAAGCTAATGGCGTTCACCCTGACACTTATAGACTGCTTTTGTTCCCTTTTTATCTTAGGGACAAAGCATACAAGTGGCTCAAATCCTTCCCGAAGGAGAGTTTGACAACTTGGGAGAACTGGTGAACAAGTTCCTGGAAATATTCTACACTCCCCAAAGAATTATCAATTTAAGGACTGAGGTACAAACCTTCAGATAACAAGATGGAGAGACTCTCTATGAAGCTTGGGAGAGGTAAAAAGAGCTGACAATGAGATGTCCTCCGGATATGTTTAATGAGTGGGTACAGTTGCACATTTTCTATGAAGGACTGTCTCAAGAGGCAAAGAAGGCCTTAGATCATTCTTCATGAGGTTCCCTCAATACCAAAAAGACCATTGAGGAGGCCATAGATATCATAGAAACTGTGGCCAATAACGAGTACTTCTATGCATTTGATAGGAACCTAAGGAGGGGAGTGATGGAGCTAAACCAGATAGATGCTCTGCTTGCTCAAAAAAAAGTGATCATAGCCCAATTGGCAGCTCTCACCAAGAAAATAGAGAAAAATCAGGTCTCAGTAATTAACACTCAAGCACCAGTCCAAGAAGGGACTAGTCCAGAAGGTGAGTATGACTGGGAGCAGGCCAATTATGTGAACAATCCAGCCAGACAACCATACGATCCCTATGCTAAAACCTACAATCCAAGATGGAAGAACCACCCAAACTTTTGGTGGGGAAACCAACAAAACCAAGCCCAAGATCACATGCCATACAACTCTAACCAATACAACAACCCCAACCATCAACCAAACTATCATAGATCTTACCGCAACTCACATAATGCCCCTTTCCAACCCAATCAACAATCACACGGCAACCATCTTCAAAATCCAACCAATCGCAATATATCTTCTTCAACTTCACAACCATGTGATGACAGTGACAAATTCGCAAGGTCAGAGGCCATACTTGCAAAGATGGCAGAAGAAGCAGCAGCGATAAAAGCAAAAACTGACAAGAAGTTGGAGGCATACCAAGAAGAAGTCAGATCAATTTAAACAACCAAGGAGCAACAATCACAAAATTGGAAGCACAATTTAGATATTGATAAACTCCAATTTTGTGGTTTATCTTGTGCTTATTTTAGGGGATTTTATCACCTTTTCCCATATTTATTCAATGAAATAGCATGGTTTTGTAATTCCCCCTTAATTTGTGCTTGAGTGTAAAAACATGCTTTTTAGGCCCTTAAATTGGTGATTTTAATTCACTTTAATTCCATTCGATGCCTTGATGTGTTTGTTGAGTGATTTCAGGTTCATAAGGCAAGTATCCGATGGATAAAATGAAGAGAAACGCATGCAAAAGGGAGAATTCATGAAGAAATGAGCTGTTGGAGAATTAAGGGCCACGCGCACGTGTCATGCACGCGTACGCATGCATTGCCGATTTTGCAAGCGATGCGCATGCACCCTACACGTTTACGCGTGGATAGGAGTTTTTGCCATCGATGCCCACGCGTCACCCACGCGTACGCATGACGCTCGGCACGTGAGCCACTTAAAGTGAAATCGCTGGGGGCGATTTCTGAGCTGCCCAGGCCCAATTCCAACTCATTCTGAGGGTATTTGATGCAGAATTGAAGATTGAGCAAAGGGGAAGCACTTAGTTGTAGAATAGCATCATGTAGCTGAGTTTCTAGAGAGAGAAGCTCCATCTTCTCTCTAGAATTAGGTTTCTTAGGCTTATTTCCATCTTAGATCTAGGTTTTGATTATTGTTCTCATCTTGTTTTCTTTACAATTTCATGCTTCTACACTTTGATTCTCTTAGTTTTCATGTTAATTTCCCTTTTTTTTTGCCTATTTTATGTTAATGAACTCTTGTTGGATTTGGTTTACATTTAATAAAATTTGATGTTTGATGTTTCTTTTATTGATGATTTGAGTTGTGAATTTACTTCCCTTGCAATTTGTAGTTGTTAGATTTTAGTATTCTTACACATTTCCTATGCTTTTCATTTATACCCACTAAGTGTTTGACAAAATGCTTGGTTGGGCATTAGAGTAGATTTTGAGCATTCTTGGCTTGGAAAGAGTAATTGGGCAACCTTGAGGCATTAATACCCAATTTAGATTGGTGATCTAGAGTTGTTAGTTAATATCATCTCCGTTGACTCTAATCTCTTGCTAATTCAATTAGTGAGTTGATTAGGATTTTTGGATTGAGATTAGCTAGTCTTGTTTGACTTTCTCTCGTGGAAGATAATTCACACCTTCTTCCAATATTGGAGATGACGAAATAAGATAAATTCTTGTTAAGTATCGTTGTGATTAATGACTAGGATAGAAAGCCTATGATCTCAACCTTTGCCATGAATGTCTCTCCTTATTAATTACTTTCTTTAGTTGTTTCCTTATTTTCTTGTCATTTAAATTCTTGCCCATCTAATTTCTTGCCTTTTTATCAATCAAACCCCTTGTTCTTCATAGCCAATAATTGAGCACTTCATTGCAATTCCTTGTGAGACGACCCGAGGTTTAAATACATCGGTTAATTCTTATTGGGGTTTGTACATGTGACAAAACCAATCTAAATTTAATGTAAGAGTTGTTTGTTGGTTTGGAGCTATGTTTACAACGAAGTTCTTGTTTCTATAAGAGAAATTTTAGACCGACAATAATTAGCACGTAGCAAATTTACGGCGCCGTTGCCGGGGAGTTGCAATGGTGCTATGTTATTGGCTATTGTATATATTGTGAATAGCTCGATTTTTGGTATGTTTGTTGGTCTTTGCTAGTTGTAGGACTTTATCTTATTTATTTCTTGTTAGCTTTTGCTTTTATTTTCTCCTTAACCATGAATTCTCATCACTTTGGCTATGAGTTTGGTTCAAATAATGTTGTAGGAAATGGAAGCTTTAATGAGGACATGCATCAAGGATTTGGAAATCAAAACTTGACAAGAGTGCTAGGGGACATGACTACTCTCCTCATGGAGATACGCAAGGACCAAAAGACATTTTATGCCATCCAAGCCGTTCAAGCGCTACCCCAACATGACTACTCTTCGAACTCTTATGGGTATAATCCTAATCCTAATGCATACCAATCTAATGTATGTAATGACCCTTATTGTGATTGTCAACCACAACCCCACATACATATGAACCCCCTCCTCAATATAGCCCTTCACCATACTCACAAGCCTCATACCACCATTCACCTCCATATGATCCTAACCCATACCCACCATACCAACCACCATATGAACCATATCTAGAGTCACCACCATTCCAACACCAATTCTCCCAAGAACCACAAATACCACATACGCCACCTCAAGACTTTCACCAACATGGACCACCTTCCAACTATAATACCTTCCCTTTCAAACATTGAACCCTCTCTTCCACCACCGCCCTCCGATGAAGCCTCTATGCTAGAACTAAGAGACATTGACTCTCATATCCAAAGGCAACAAGAGCGGACAGAAAAGGAGTTTAACGAGCTAGAAGCCAAAATGGCTATCATGGTAGAAGCTGTTGGAAACATGATCTCATCCCGCCTAAGCCTATGCGATCAAGGCACTTCCATTGTTGAATGTGAAGAAGCATCCAAGGAGCTTAGCAACGAAGTGAACTTGAAGCTCCAAGGTGAAGAAGAGGAGTTAAGGCAAGAAGTGCGACAAGAGGAGAAGGTAGAGATTATTGGACTAAAGGACGTAGTGGTTGGATGTTTAGGATATGTTGAATACATAGAGGAATCTCAAGTTAATGATAAAGAGGAGAGTGATGTCAAGGAAATGGATAGAAAGTTGAGGGAAATTGATCAAGAAGGGGATTCCATCATTAGTGATTTTTTGTCCACATTGATCAATCCCCTTGATGATCTTGTTGAACCTTCTTTCATTGGATTAAAAGGCAACATTGAGGAGGATGCGCAACCTCCAAGGCAAGTTGTGAGTGAAGAATTGGAAGAAGTATTCCAAGCAACAAGCCCTCCTATCTATGACGATTCTGCCTCAACATATGACCCTTTTGAGCTTGATGAGTCCTTCCCCACTATGTTTGGAAGTGATGAGGAGGTAGACTTCACTAAACCCCCTATTTATGATTTGAGTGATGGGGAATAGATAGAAGAAATTGGTGAAGAAAAATGTGAACTTGAGGAAGCTTGGCAAGAGATAGAGTTTGAAGAACTTTGCCACAAGGTGGAAGCCTCTATAAGAGGATGGACGGGAGTAGAACATGCTTTGTCAAAACTATTGGGAACTCCTCCACCTAGGTTGTCATCTAATCCTTCAATTGAGTGGGTAAAACTTCTAACTCTTAGCTTTATTATCCCACTTGAATTTGGTTTGCTTGAAACGGATGGCCAACTTAGGGCATTTTGTGGAATTAAGCATAAGAGGAGGATGTTTAGTGGATGGCATTGTAAGTCTAGGCTTATTATGGTTGGAAGCTCGAAATTGAAGAGCATGGATCGGTGTAGTGATCAATTGAATGGGTCTAGGAGGATAGTTTGGTGTCTTCATGAGAATTCAGCCTCTCTACCACCCGAACGGAATCATATCTTGGGAAGGACCTCACCCAAGCTTGGTAAATGATGGTGTATTTTTGGAAAACGAATTCCAAACACCTAAAACTCACCGGCAAGTGTACCGGGTCGCATCAAGTAATAATAACTCACATGAGTGAGGTCGATCCCACAGGAATTGAAGGATTGAGCAATTTTAGTTTAGTGGTTGATTTAGTCAAGTGAATCAAGTGTTAGTTTGAGTGGTTTGTAATTGACAGAAGCTAAATTTGTATGAACTGTAAAGGGGGAGGGAAGAATTGCAGTAAATTAAAGACAACAGAAAGTAAAAGTGATGAATCTTAAAGAACAAGTAAATTAAATTGCAGAAGCTTAGATTGCAAGAAATGTAAATGACTGAATCTTAAAGTGCAAGGAATATAAATTGCTTGAAATGTAAAAGGGTTCAGGGAGCTAGGATTGTAGAAATTTAACAATCACAAGTGAATTGCAACAACCAGAAGAGCAAAAGATGAATTAAATTGAAGTAGATCTCAAATAGAAAAGTAAAAATACTTGAAGAATTAAAACAGAAAGTAAATGTAGCTTAATTACAGAAGTTAAAAGAGAAATTGAAGATCTCAGGAGTGGAAGAGACTAGAAAACAAGTCTAGATCTCGAATCCTTCCTTGATCCAACAAGAACAATTGCAAAAGAAAATAGAAAAGTAAATTACAGAAGAAGTAAAAGAGTGAAAGCAGTAAACAGAATTTGCAATCAAATCAAAGTTCTTAGAATTATGCAGAAAGATAAAACAAGAGATCTCAAGGTGAGATTGAAATAGAATTTCTTCAATTCTTCACCCAAAATCCCAGACAAGAAGTAAAGAGTGCTCAAGCAAGAACAACGAAGAAGAGAGATCAATTCTTCTTCCAAATTATCCAAGATCCAAATTCAAAGTAAAAACTCTAAAAATTCTAAAATGAAAATTCTCAAAGAAGCCAAAGGTCCTAACTAAATCAAACTAGCTTCTTTTTATACACTTTCTATTCTTGGATTTTAGAATTTGGATGGACTTTTTAATTTGGTGAAGAATTGAATTAAATTGGATTTTTAATTGACTTTTCAGCCCATATGTTACTCCCAGTGGAGTGCTCTGCTCTTGTGGGGAGCGGAGCATCAATGCTTGTGTTGGAGCTCTTTGTTGCGTGCCAAGTTGGGGAGCATTCAAGATAGCGCTCCGCTCTTGTGAGGAGCGGAGCATTGTGGCTTGTGTTGGCATGTCTTGCGCGCATCAAGTCCTCCTGGCCGTGTCAAGTTGTGCGCTCCAAGCTTCCCTGGCTGTGTCAAGCTTGTGCAAGGAATGAAGAGAGTAGCGCTCTGCTCTCTTTGGAAGCGGAGCATTGGCACTTCCAAGGGAAGGTCCTTGGTTCGATTCTTGCTGGAGGCATGCTGGCTCTTTTTCTTTATGAAGGAAACAAGGGTGGCGCATGCATTGAGTGGGAGTGTCTTGGGTTCAAAACTTGGGGGATGCCTTTGGCCAATTTTTGGCTTATTTCCTTTGTGAGTAGCGCTCCCCCACTCCCCCTTGCTCATGAGTTTGAGCCTTGTAGCCTTCACTAGCAAACTTCTTCCTTGAATTTATTTTTGAGTGAAGCCCGATAATGCTCTTGGCAAGAGCGGAGCATCATTATTCTCCCCTCTCTTTCTTGGTTCAAAATTGTGCTCCGCTCTCAAGGAGAGTGTAGCATCCAAGCTTGCATCCTTGGTTCTTTGTTGTGCTCCCAGTAGAGTGTTGTGGCTTGCCTCCTTCATTGTTCCACGCCTCTTTGTTTCTTTTGCCACATTCTTCTCTTCCTTGGGCCACGCTTCTTAGGCCATGCTTTCTTATTTTCTTCTTTTCTTCACCTACAAGTAATCAAAACAACCAATCAAAGTATCACCAAATTCACAAGGTTTATAAATCATTTAAATATCAATTAAATTTAGCTTAAACCTCATGATTTAATATCAATTAAATGGTGGTTGATTGATTCAAAGAAACCATGCAATTCCATTCCAAATTACTTACTTACAATGCAAGAAAGTGCATAAAACCTAATAAAAATAAAGAAAAAGACTAGTAAAACAAGGCTAACATGACTTGTTGATGAGCAGATTATTTATACGCTTTTTGGCATTGTTTTTACATAGTTTTCAGTATAATTTAGTTAGTTTTTAGTATATTTTTATTATTTTTTAATTAAAATTCACATTTCTGGACTTTACTATGAGCTTGTGTGTTTTTCTGTGATTTCAGGTAATTTCTGGCTGAAATTGAGGGACCTGAGCAAAAATCAGATTCAGAGGTTGAAGAAGGACTGCAGATGCTGTTGGATTCTGACCTCCCTGCACTCAAAGTGAATTTTCTGGAGCTACAGAACTTCAAATGGCTTGCTCTCAATTGCGTTGGAAAGTAGACATCCAGGGCTTTCCAGAAATATATAATAGTCCGTACTTTGATTAAGGATAGACGACGTAAACTAGCGTTGAACGCCAGTTCCATGCTGCATTCTAGAGTCAAACGCCAAAAAAAGGTTGCAAAGTAGAGTTAAACGCCAGAAACAGGTTACAAACTGGCGTTCAACTCCAAGAAAGACCTCTACACATGTATAGCTCAATGCTCAGCCCAAACACACACCAAGTGGGCCCCAGAAGTGGATTTCTACATTATTTACTCATTTCTGTAAACCCTAGTAACTACTTTAGTATAAATAGGACTTTTTACTATCTTTGTAGGGATCTTTGATCAGTTTTATGCTATCTTAGACTTTCATGGGGGCTGGCCTTTCGGCCATGGCTGGACCATTATCACTTATGTATTTTCAAACGGTAGAGTTTCTACACACCATAGATTAAGGTGTGGAGCTCTGTTGTTCCTCATGAATTAATACAAAGTACTACTATTTTTCTATTCAATTCAAGCTTATTCCTATTCTAAGATATCCATTCGCACCCAAGAACATGATGAATGTGATGATTATGTGACGCTCATCATCATTCTCACTTATGAACGCGTGCCTGACAAACACTTCCGTTCTACATGTAAACAAGCTAGAATGAATATCTCTTGGATATCTAATACAGAGGACCGAGTCCGAGATATTAGAATCTTCGTGGTATAAGTTAGAACCCATGGATGGCCATGCTTGAGATCCGGAAAGTCTAAACCTTGTCTGTGGTATTCCGAGTAGGATCTGGGAATGGATGGCTGTGACGAGCTTCAAACTCGCGAGTGCTGGGCGTAGTGACAGACGCAAAAGGATAGTAAATCTTATTCTAGTATGATCGAGAACCGACAAATGATTAGCCATGCAGTGATAGCGCATTGGACCATTTTCACAGAGAGGATGGGATGTAGCCATTGACAACGGTGATGCCCTACATAAAGCTTGCCATGGAAAGGAGTAGGAATGGTTGGATGAAGACAGCAGGAAAGCAGAGGTTCAGAGGAACGAAAGCATCTCTATACGCTTATCTGAAACTCTCACCAATGAATTACATAAGTATCTCTATCATATTTTAATTATCTTTTAGTACACTATAATCTCTTAATACATTTGAATCCGCCTGACTGAGATTTACAAGGTGACCATAGCTTGCTTCAAGCCAACAATCTCCGTGGGATCGACCCTTACTCATGTAAGGTTTATTACTTGGACGACCCAGTGCACTTGCTGGTCAGCTGTGCGAAGTTGTGACAAAGATTTAAGATCATGAACATGCATATAAAGTTTTCAGCGCCATTACCAAGGAATGGAACCGTCACGATTTCTGCGCACCAAGTTTTTGGCGCCGTTGCCGGAGATTGTTCGACTTTGGATAACTGACGGTTCATCTTGTTGCTCAGATTAGGTAACTTTATTTTAATTTTAACCTTTTTGTTTTTTTTATTCTTATTTTCGTAAAATCAAAAAAAATTTATAAAATCATAAAATCAAAAATATTTTTGTGTTTCTTGTTTGAGTCTAGAGTCAAGTTTTAAGTTTGGTGTCAATTTCATCTTTTTAATTTTCTAAAAATTATTTTTGAAAATTTCATGCATTGCATTCTTCATGATCTTCAAGTTGTTCTTGGCCAGTCTTCTTGTTTGATCTTCATATTTTCTTGTTTTGTGTCTTTTCTTGTTTTTCATATGCATTTTCAATTTGTTAATGACTAAAGAATAAAAATTTTTAAGTTTGGTGTCTTGCATGTTTTCTTTTCTTGAAAATTTTTTAAAAATAAGTTCTTGTTGTTCATCTTGACATTCATAGTGTTCTTGGATGTATCACATGTTTTGATCCAAAATTTTCATGCATTGAGTCTTTGGGTTGTTTTTCTCTTTCTTCATTGAAAATTCAAAAATAAAAAAAATCAAAAAAATATCTTCGTCTTATTTCACTCATAATTTTCGAAAATTTGATTTGATTTAGTCAAAAAATTTTTAAATTTAGTTATTTCTTATGAGTCAAATCAAATTTTCAATTTAAAAATTTTATCTTTTTCAAATCTTTTTCAAAAATCAAATCTTTTTCAATTTTCTTTCATAATTTTCGAAAATTCCAAATGATTTTCAAAAATCTTTTCCTTATTTTGTTTCATAATTTCAAATCTTTACTAACAATTAATGTGATTGATTCAAAAAAATATTAAGTTTGTTACTTGCCTAGTAAGAAAGGCTCAATCTTTAAACTCTAGAATCATATCTTTATAGTTTCTTGTTAGTCAAGTAATCAACTTTGATTTCAAAAATCAAATCTTTTCAAAATTCTTTTTCAAATCTTTTTCAAATTAAGTTTCAATCATATCTTTTTCAAAATCAATTTCAAAATCTTTTCTAACTTATTATCTTTTCAAAATTTGATTTTCAAATCTTTTTCAATTAACTACTTGCCTTTTTGTTTGATTTTAAAAGTTTACTATTTCAATCATATCTTTTTCAAAACTACCTAACTAATTCTCTCTCTATTTTTCGAAAATCACCTTCCTCTTTTTCAAAATTCGTTTAATTAACTAATTGTTTTAAATTTTAATATTATTTTTCTTTTTAATTTTTGAATTTCATTTTAATTTTAAATTAAAAACAAAAATTATTTTCATTTTATTTTATTTAATTTTCGAAAATTCCTCTCTCTCACCTCCTTTTAATTATTTATTTATTTATTAACACTCCACTTCACCCAAAATTCGAACACCATCTTCCTCTCTTTGTTCGAGTTTTTTCTCTTCTTCTTCTTACATTATTCTCTTCTTATACTCACATAAAGGAATCTCTATACTGTGACATAGAGGATTCCATATTTTCTTTTGTGTTCTCTTTTTTTTCATATGAGCAGGAACAAGGATAAGAACATTCTTGTTGAAGCTGATCCTGAACCTGAAAGGACTCTGAAGAGGAAGCTAAGGGAAGCTAAAGCCCAACTCTCTGGAGAAAATCTGACAAAAATTTTTGAAAAAGAAGACAACATGGCCGAAAATAATAACAATGCAAGGAAGATGCTTGGTGACTTTACCACACCAAATTCCAATTTACATTGAAGAAGCATCTCAATTCCTGCCATTGGAGCAAACAACTTTGAGCTTAAACCTCAATTAGTTTCTTTGATGCAACAGAACTGCAAGTTTCATGGATTTCCATCTGAAGATCCTTTTCAGTTCTTAACTGAGTTCTTGCAGATCTGTGGTACTGATAAGACCAATGGGATTGATCCTGAGGTCTACAGGCTTATGCTTTTCCCATTTGCTGTAAGAGATAGAGCTAGAATATGGTTAGACTGTCAACCTAAGGATAGCCTGAACTCTTGGGATAAACTGGTCACGACTTTCTTAGCCAAGTTCTTTCCTCCTCAAAAGCTTAGTAAGCTTAGAGTGGATGTTCAAACCTTTAGACAAAAGGAAGGTGAATCCCTTTATGAAGCTTGGGAGAGATACAAGGAACTGACCAAAAGGTGTCTTTCTGACATGCTTTCAGAATGGACCATCCTGGATATATTCTATGATGGTCTACCTGAGTTATCAAAGATGTCACTGGACCATTCTGCAGGTAGATCTATTCACCTAAAGAAAACGCCTGCAGAAGCTCAAGAACTCATTGACATGGTTGCAAATAACCAGTTCATGTACACTTCTGAAAGGAATCTTGTGAATAATGGGATGCCCATGAGGAAGGGAGTTCTTGAAATTGATACTCTGAATGCCATATGGGCTCAGAATAAAATATTAACTCAGCAAGTCAATATGATCTCTCAGAGTCTGAATGGATTGAAGGAATCATCCAACAGTACTAAAGAGGCATCTTCTGAAGAAAAAGCTTATGATCTTGAGAACCCTGCAATAGCAGAGGTGAATTACATGGGTGAACCCTATGGAAACACCTATAATCCCTCATGGAGAAATCATCTAAATTTCTCATGGAAGGATCAACAAAAGCATCAACAAGGCTTTAACAATGGTGGAAGAAACAGGTTTAGCAATAGCAAGCCTTTTCCATCATCCACTTAGCAAAAGACAGAGAGCTCTGAGCAGGATCCATCTAGCTTAGCAAACATAGTCTCTGATCTATCTAAGGCCACTCTAAGTTTCATGAATGAAATGAGGTCCTCCATTAGAAATTTGGAGGCACAAGTGGGCCAGCTGAGTAAAAGGGTCACTGAAACCCCTCCCAGTACTCTCCCAAGCAATAAAGAAGATAATCCAAAAAGAGAGTGCAAGGCCATTGATTTAACCATCATGGCCGAACCTACAAGGGAGGGAGAGGACACGAATCCCAGTGAGGAAGACATCTTGGGACATCTAGTGATCAACAAGGAGTTTCCCTCTGAGGAACCAAAGGAATCTAAGGCTCATCTAGAGACCATATAGATTCCATTGAACCTCCATATGCCATTCATGAGCTCTGATGAGTATTCTTCTTCTGAAGAGAATGAAGATGTCACTGAAGAGCAAGTTGCCAAGTACCTTGGTGCAATCATGAAGTTGAATGCCAAATTATATGGTAATGAGACTTGGGAAGATGAACCTCCCTTGCTCATCAATAAACTAAGTGATCTGGATCAACTGAGATTGCCTAAGAAGAAACAGGATCCTGGAAAGTTCTTAATACCTTGTACCATAGGCACCATGACCTTTGAGAAGGCTCTATGTGACCTTGGATCAGGGATAAACCTCATGCCACTCTCTGTAATGGAGAAACTGGGAATCTTTGAGGTGCAAGCTACAAGAATCTCATTAGAGATGGCAGACAACTCCAGAAAATAGGCTTATAGACAAGTATAGGACATGCTAGTAAAGGTTAAAGGCCTTTAAATCCCTGCTGATTTCATAATCCTAGACACTGGGAAGGATGAGGATGAATCCATTATCCTTGGAAGACCCTTCCTAGCCACAGCAAGAGCTGTGATTGATGTGGACAGAGGAGAATTGATCCTTCAACTGAATGAGGACAACCTTGTGTTTAAAACTCAAGGATCTCCTTCTGTAACCACAGAGAGGAAGCATGAAAAGCTTCTCTCACTTCAGAGTCAACCAAAGCCCCCAAAGTCAAACTCTAAGTTTGGTGTTGGGAGGCTACAACCAAACTCTAAGTTTAGTGTTGAACCCCCACATTCAAACTCTAAGTTTAGTGTTGGGAGGTTCCAACCTTGCTCTGAACATATGTGAGGCTCCATGAGAGGTCACTGTCAAGCTATTGACATTAAAGAAGCGCTTGTTGGGAGGCAACCCAATGTTATCTAATTATATTTATTTATTTTCCATTGTTACTTTATGTTTTCTTTTGGTTGATGATCATGTGAAGTCACAAAAACTACTGAAAAATCAAAAACAGAGTGAAAAATGGAATGAAAAATAGCACACCCTGGAGGAGAACAGTCTGGCATTTAAACGCTAGAAACACTCATCTATCTGGCGTTTAACGCCAGAAACAAGCACCAAGCTGGCATTTAACGCCAAGAACAAGCATCTACCTGGCGTTAAATGCCAGAACAGAGCATGGAAGTGGCGTTTAATGCCAGAAATGGGCAGCAGTCTGCCGTTAAACGCCAGGATTGCATGTATAGGGTGTTTTACACGTCTAAAGGGTACAGGGATCAAAAATCCTTGACACCTCAGGATCTGTGGACCCCACAGGATCCCCACCTAACCTCCAAACCCAACCCTAAATGGCCGAACCTTAAACCCCTCCCCACTTCTATATAAACCCCTCATTCCTTCTTCTATTTCACACAACACAACCCTCCCTCCTTCCACTTGGCTGAAACCTACTCTCTCTCCCTCTCCCCCATTTCTCTTCTTCTTCTACTTCCTTCTTTCTTCTTTTGCTCGAGGACGAGCAAACATTTTAAGTTTGGTGTGGTAAAAGCATAGCTTTTTGTTTTTCCATAACCATTTATGGCACCTAAGGCCAGAGAAACCTCTAGAAAGGGGAAAGGGAAGGCAATTGCTTCCACCTCTGAGTCATGGGAGATGGAGAGATTCATCTCAAAGGTCCATCAAGACTACTTCTATGAAGTTGTAGCCAAGAAGAAAGTGATCCCTGAGGTTCCTTTCAAGCTCAAGAAGAATAAGTATCCGGAGATCTGACTTGAAATCCAAAGAAGAGGTTGGGAAGTTCTCACCAACCCCATTCAACAAGTCAGAATCCTAATGGTTCAAGAGTTCTATGCAAACACATGGATCACAAGGAACCATGATCAAAGTGTGAACCCAATTCCAAAGCATTGGCTTACTGTGGTTCGGGGAAAATACTTAGATTTCAGTCTGGAAAATGTAAGGCTGGCATTCAACTTGCCAATGATGGAAGAGAACGCACGCCCCTACACAAGAAGGGTCAACTTTGATCAAAGGTTGGACCAAGTCCTCATAGACATATGTGAGGAAGGAGCTCAATGAAAAATTGACTCAAGAGGCAAGCAGGTTCAACTAAGAAGGCATGACCTCAAACCAGTGGCTAGGGGATGGCTAGAGTTCATTCAACGCTCAATCATTCCTACTAGTAACCGGTCTGAAGTTACTATAGACCGGGCCATCATGATCCATAGTATCATGATTGGAGAGGAGGTGGAAGTTCATGAGATTATACCTCAAGAACTTCACAAGGTGGCTGACAAGTCCTCCACTTGGGCAAGGTTAGCCTTTCCTCACCTCATATGCCACCTCTTCAATTCAGCTGGAATTGGCGTAGACGGAGATATCCTCATTGAAGAGGATAAGCCCATCACTAAGAAAAGGATGGAGCAAATAAGAGATCGTGGACCTCAACATGAGCATGAGGAGATTCCTCACCATGAAATCCCTGAGATGCCTCAGGGGATGCACTTTCCTCCACAGAATTATTGGGAACAAATCAACACTTTCCTAGGAGAATTAAGTTCCAACATAGGACAACTAAGGGTAGAGCATCAAGAGCACTCCATCATCCTCCATGAAATTAGAGAATATCAAAGAGCTATGAGGGAGGAGCAAGAAAGACAAGGAAGAGACATAGAGGAGCTCAAGAGCACCATTGGTTCTTCAAGGAGAGGAAGACGCCACCCTCACTAAGGTGGACTCATTCCTTAATCTCCTTGTCTATTTATTTCCTGTTTTTCGATTTCTGAGCTTTATGTTTATTTATATTTGTGTCTTATTACATGATCATTAGTGTCTAAGTGTCCATGCCTTAAAGTTATGAATATGAATCCAGCACCTCTCTTGAATGAAAACTGTTCTAAAAACAAAAGAACAAGAAGTACATGGTTTTGAATTCATCCTTGAAACTAGTTTAATTATTTTGATGTGGTGGCAATACTTTTTGTTTTCTGAATGTATGCTTGAACAGTGCATATGTCTTTTGAAGTTGTTGTTTATGAATGTTAAATATGTTGGCTCTTGAAAGAATGATGACAAGGAGAATTGTTATTTGAAAATCTGAAAAATCATAAAAATGATTCTTGAAGCAAGAAAAAGCAGTGAATACAAAAGCTTGCAGAAAAAAAAATAGGAAAAAAAATTAGAAAAAGAAAAAGCAAGCAGAAAAAGCCAAAAGCTCTTTAAACCAAAAGGCAAGAGCAAAAAGCCAATAGCCATTAAAACCAAAAGGCAAGGGTAAATAAAAAGGATCCAAGGCTTTGAGCATCAGTGGATAGGAGGGCCTAAA
>NC_029789.2:70831356-70846235 GCF_000816755.2 Arachis ipaensis | reverse complement strand
AGAGGCAAAAAGCTACTAGTCCCGCTCATCTGATTAGAGCTAAGTTTCATTGATATTTTGGAATTTATAGTATATTCTCTTCTTTTCATCCTATTTGATTTTCAGTTTCTTGGGGACAAGCAACAATTTAATTTTGGTGTTGTGATGAGCGGATAATTTATACGCTTTTTGGCATTGTTTTTACATAGTTTTAAGTATAATTTAGTTAGTTTTTAGTATATTTTTATTAGTTTTTAATTAAAATTCACATTTCTGGACTTTACTATGAGTTTCTGTGTTTTTCTGTGATTTCAAGTAATTTCTGGCTGAAATTGAGGGACTTGAGCAAAAATCAGATTCAGAGGTTGAAGAAGGACTGCAGATGCTGTTGGATTCTAACCTCCCTGCACTCAAAGTGGATTTTCTGGGGCTACAGAACTCCAAATGGCGCGATCTCAATTGCGTTGGAAAGTAGACATCTAGGGATTTCCAGAAATATATAATAGTCCATACTTTGATTAAGGATAGATGACGTAAATTGGCATTGAACGCCAGTTCCATGCTGCATTCTGGAGTCAAACGCCAGAAACAGGTTGCAAAGTGGAGTTAAACGCCAGAAACAGGTTACAAACTGGCGTTCAACTCCAAGAAAGATCTCTACACGTGTAAAGCTCAATGCTCAGCCCAAGCACACACCAAGTGGGCTCCGGAAGTAGATTTCTGCATTATTTACTCATTTCTGTAAACCCTAGTATCTAGTTTAGTATAAATAGAACTTTCTACTATCTTTGTAGGGATCTTTGATCATTTTTATGCTATCTTAGACTTTCATGGGGGCTGGCCATTCGGCCATGCCTGGACCATTATCACTTATGTATTTTCAAACGGTAGAGTTTCTACACACCATAGATTAAGGTGTGGAGCTCTGCTTTTCCACATGAATTAATACAAAGTACTACTGTTTTTCTATTCAATTCAAGCTTATTCCTATTCTAAGAAATCCATTCGCACCCAAGAACATGATGAATGTGATGATTATGTGACGCTCATCATCATTCTCACTTATGAACGCGTGCCTGACAAACACTTCCGTTCTACATGTAAACAAGCTAGAATGAATATATCTTGGATATCTAATACAGAGGACCGAGTCCGAGATATTAGAATCTTCGTGGTATAAGTTAGAACCCATGGATGGCCATTCTTGAGATTCGAAAAGTCTAAACCTTGTCTGTGGTATTCTGAGTAGGATCTGGGAAGGGATGGTTGTGACGAGCTTCAAACTCGCGAGTGCTGGGCATAGTGACAGACGCAAAAGGATAGTAAATCCTATTCCAGTATGATCGAGAACCGACAGATGATTAGCCATGCAGTGACAGCGCATTGGACCATTTTCACAGAGAGGATGGGATGTAGCCATTGACAACGGTGATGCCCTACATAAAGCTTGCCATGGAAAGGAGTAGGAATTGTTGGATGAAGATAGCAGGAAAGCAGAGGTTCAGAGGAACGAAAGCATCTCTATATGCTTATCTGAAACTCTCACCAATTAATTACATAAGTATCTCTATCCTATTTTAATTATCTTTTAGTACACTATAATCTCTTAATACATTTGAATCCGCCTGACTTAGATTTACAAGGTGACCATAGCTTGCTTCAAGCCGACAATCTCCGTGGCATCGACCCTTACTCACGTAAGGTTTATTACTTGGACGACCCAGTGCACTTGCTGGTCAGCTATGCGAAGTTGTGACAAAGAATTAAGATTATGAACGTGCATATAAAGTTTCAGCGCCGTTACCAAGGAATGGAACCGTCACGATTTCTGCGCACCACTTGTCATCACAACACCAAACTTAAAACTTGCTTGTCCCCAAGCAAGCATTAAACTTAAGAGAAGATAAAATGAAATAGAGAAGTATACATGTCCTTATTAAGCAGATAGTTGAACTTGGTTCATGGGGTTTCATGCAGATCAATAGTAGCTCATTTATTACTTGCTGTTAACAAACAATGTTTCCTCAAGTGTTCACTAAGGTTGCTGCTACAATGCCTTACTTTTTGCTTATTTACCTTGTTAAATTTTTCCTTCTTTCTTTTGCTTAGAGAGCTTATTACTTATTGAAGGCTTGGTGGCAGATGTTGCAGTAGCCTTTGGCTTAATTATACTCAACATTCCTTCACCACAGACACATGGCTCACCTTTTTCTTCCTAGGATCATTGATGCCCAGCATCTCTTTGGATAACTAAGTGTTTTGTAGCTAGGTTGCTCTTTATTGAGGACTTTCAGTTGGCAATCCAAATCAGTTGATCTAAGTGGCCAAGTTTTGAAATACTCCTTAGAACTTACTTGTCCAATCATATCCTAGTACACAAACACCACAGGCATATGTCCTAGGGTCCAAGCTATTGGTGTCTAGCCTTATTGTTTGTTTCTTTGCCACTTTTTGGCTTTTCTATTTCTTTTTCTTTCTGTTTTGATTTATTTTCAAGGGATTTTTATTAGTTGAAGGATCATAGCAGCAAACTAGCTTAAGCTTCAAGTAACATGTCATTATGCAGCAATTATTTTGTGAGCTAACAATTGAATCAAACACATACCACCACTAACTTTCATCTTCACTTTTGCAACATTGAACAATTACTTTTCTAAATTAAACATCTCTCCTTTATTCAAACAGCAAGGGAAACAAAGCAAAATACTCAAGCTAATGAAGGATGACAATTATTATGCAGATGACTTTTTCTAGCAAAAATTATGCAGATAGCTTTCTTTAGCATGTACTTCCACTTGCAACTAAATGAACATTCTAGCCAGACATAAAGAAATCCCTTAATTAAAACATTTCATAACAACAAGGATCAAGTGTAAATACAACCTGTTGGGTTGCAGCTTTTCATTCTTCCTTCTATTATGCCACTCTTGAGTCATAATGCAAATGTTCTTTAATTGATTGGCTGTTTTCCTGCATACTCCTCAAATGTTGCTTGCTTTTCAAGCCCTTTAGATATCCGGTTAATATGCAAAGTTTATTTGTGGGCTTTTGAACTTATTTTGGTGCGTGAACACCAAACTTAGTTCCTCACCAATGTTTCTTATGCAACAAATCTACCATATGTGAAATCCTTTTTCCTTGCTACAAGTAATAAAACTAAAACTATGAAACAGCAAATTCGTTAACTAGTGTATCTGATTGCTTGAGGCTGTCATTATGCAGAAGGTGAGAATGTGTTTTATGATGAAGTTTTTGGTGGAACACCAAACTTAAAATCCTTCATTCTCCCTTAGATTGTTTTGGTGTGCAACACCAAACTTAGCTTCGTGCAATGTAGACAAAACTAACTGACCTTTTTATTGAAATAGCTATAAAAAGAAAACTAGCTCAGGTTGGGTTGCCTTCCAACAAGCGCTTCTTTATTGTCATTAGCTTGACATCCTCCATTCTTGCTTCGCTTAGGTTCTGAACTTCTTTTTCCTTGTCCCATTGCCCTCCTAAGTAAGGCTTTGCTCTGTGTCCATTTGCTGTGAAATGACTTTGTGTAGCTTCATCTAGCAACTCAATATTTCCATAAGGAAAAACCTTTGTCACTAAATATGGGCCAGTCCATTTGGACTTGAGCTTGCCAGGGAAAATCTTGAGCCGTGAGTTGTATAGGAGTATTTGTTGTCCTAGTTTGAACTCTTTCTTTTAAAATCTTCCTGTCATGCCACCTCTTGGCTCTTTCTTTGTATACCTTAGCATTTTCATAGGCTTCTAGCCTAAATTCATCCAACTCATTATTTGTAGTAACCTTTTCTCCTCTGCTGCCTGAGAATCAAGGTTGAGGAGTTTAGTAGCCCAACAAGCTCTGTGTTCAATCTCTACAGGGAGGTGGCAAGATTTTCTATACAATAGCTAAAAGGGGGACTTTCCAATGGGAGTTTTGAAAGCTATCCTGTATGCCTAGAGTGCATCTTCTAGCTTCCTAGCCCAATCTTTTCTTGTGCTTCCCACTGTTTTCTCTAAGATCTTCTTCAACTCCCTATTTGCTAATTCAGCCTGGCCATTAGTCTGAGGGTGGTATGGTGTGGCTACTTTATGGATTATTCCATATTTGTGGAGAAGTTTCTTCATCTGTTTGTTGCAGAAATGACCACCACCATCACTAACAAGACCCTTGGGCACTCCATATCTAGTGAAAATGTGCTTCTTAAGGAATTGAAGGACAATCTGTGCATCACAGGTGGTTGTGGCTATGGCTTCCACCCACTTTGAGACGTACTCCACTGCCACCAAGATGTATCTGAAAGAGTATGAAGGGGGAAAAGGGTCCCATGAAATCAATGCCACCCCCAGCTCTTTGGCATTCATTGCATTGGTGAACAAACTCTGGCATCCTTGAAGATAGTTGGCCAATAGAAGCCACTCTGTAGTACCTTTGCAGCTGTTCTCTCTGGTCCAAAGTGTCCACCGTATGCTGAACCATGACAATGCCACAATATGTCTTTCATTTTATTTTCAGGGACACACCTCCTAATAATTCCATCAGAGCATCTCTTGAATAAAAAAGGTTCGTCCCACAAGAATTTCCTTGCTTCATTGATTAGCTTCTTCACTTATTGCTTGGAAAATTCTTGAGGTATTTTCCTTCCTACTTTGTAATTTGCTATGTCAGCAAACCAAGGTGCTTGTTGAACTTGGAAGAGGTGCTCATCAGGGAAATTCTCATTTACTTGCTGTGGTCTATCTTGCTTGGCTTCTTATGGCACTCTTGATAGATGATCTGCTACTTGATTTTCACTTCCCTTTCTATCTCTCACTTCAATATCAAATTCTTGTAGCAGCAGCACCCACCTAATAAGCCTTGGCTTTGAATCCTGTTTAGACATTAAATACTTGAGAGCAGAATGATCAGTATACACTATAACCTTTGAAACAATCAAGTATTGCCTAAACTTATCAAATACATATACAATTGCTAAAAGTTCTTTCTCAGTGGTGGTATAATTTTTCTGTGTTTCATTCAACACCTTGCTGGCATAATATATGACATGATGTAATTTGTCTTTCTTTTGCCCCAGCACAGCACCAATAGCAAGGTTACTTGCATCACACATAAGTTAAAAAGGTAAATTCCAATCAGGGGGTGTGATGATTGGTGCTGTAATGAGTTTTCTCTTGAGAGTTTCAAAGGCATGTTTACAGTTGTCATCAAAGATGAAGGGGGTATCAATCATTAGTAAATTGCTCAATGGTTTTGCTATTTTTGAAAAGTCTTTGATGAACCTTCTGTAAAAGCCAGCATGCCCAAGAAAACTCCTTACTTCTTTCACATTAATAGGTATAGGGAGTTTTTCAATAACTTCTATTTTAGCTTTATCAACTTCTATACCTTTACATGACACTTTATGCCCAAGAACTATTCCTTCCGGAACCATAAAATGGCACTTCTCCCAATTCAATACCAAATTAGTTTCTTGGCATCTTTTCAAAACAAGAGTTAAATTATGCAAGCAAGTGTTGAATGAATTGCCAAAGACAGAAAAATCATCCATTAAGACTTCTAAAAATTTTTCCACCATGTCATGAAAGATGGAAAGCATACACCTTTAAAAAGTGGCTGGGGCATTGCATAGCCCAAAGGGCATCCTCCTATAGGCAAAAACAACAAATGGGCATGTGAAGGAAGTCTTCTTTTGATCTTTGGGATCCACCACTATTTGATTGTACGCAGAGTACCCATCCAGGAAGAAGTAATAAGCATGGCCTGCTAATCTTTCCAACATTTGATCAATGAAAGGCAGATGAAAGTGATCTTTTCTTGTAGCATCATTCAGTCTCCTGTAATCTATGCACATTCTCCACCCAGTCACTGTCCTAATGGGGATCAACTCATTCTTCTCATTGGTGCTGACTATCATTCCTCCCTTTTTTGGTACAACTTGAACCGGACTCACCCACAAGTTGTCTGAGATTGGGAAGATTATCCCAGCATTCCATAGCTTCATCACTTCTTTTTGAACCACCTCTTTCATGGTTGGGTTGAGTATTCTCTGAGGTTGAACCACAGGTTTTGACTCTTCCTCCAATAAAATTTTATGCATACAGATGGCAAGGCTGATGCTTTTGATATCCTCAATTGTCTAACCCAAGGCTGTTTTGTGAGCTTTTAATACTTCAATTAACTTTGTTTCCTCTTCCAGGTTCAAGGATGAGTTTATGATTACTGGTAAGGCTTCTGCTTCCCCTAAGAAACACGTATTTGAGGTGAGGAGGGAGAGGCTTCAACTCCTGTTTTGGCTTATCCTCTTCCTTGTCTTCAACGGATATTTCTACCACTTCCTCTCCTTGTTCCTCCTGGTGCTCTTGATAATTGTCCTCAAACATTTCTTCTACCAAGCTTTCTATCACATCCACCTTCATGTAATTTTCTTGCTCAGAGGGATGTTGCATTGATTTGAAGACATTGATTACCATTTGCTCATTATGCACCCTGAAGGTCATTTCTCCCTTCTCCACATCAATAGTGGTTCTTGCTGTAGCTAGAAATGGTCTTCCCAAGATGATTGAGTGGTTTCCTTCCCCTTCTTTGTCCAAGATTACAAAGTCTGCAGGGAAGATAAACTCTCCAACCTTCACTAGTAAATTTTTCACAATTCCATTGGGAGTCTTGATTGATCTATCGGGCATCACTAGTGACATCCTTGTAGGTTTGATTTCTTCTATAGCAAACTTTCTCATCATTGAGAGTGGCATCAAGTTGATGCTGGCACCTAAATCACATAGGGCATTTTTCAATGTCATCTTGCCTATGGTGCATGAGACCACAAAACTCCCTGGATCTTTGAGCTTTGGTGGGATACCCCTTTGGATCACAACGCTACATTCTCCAGTGAGCATAATAGTCTCCTTTTCTTGCCAGCTTCTCTTCTTGTTAATAAGCTCCTTCAAAAACTTGGTGTACAGGGGCATTTGCTCAAGTGCCTCAGCCAGGGGTATGTTGATCTCTAATTTCTTGAAGATTTCAAGAAATTTAGGGAAGTCTTGATCCTTAGTCTCCTTGTTGAACCTTTGGGGATATAGCAGTGGAGGTGTGAAGTTCACTCCCTGCCTGTGGTCCTTAGTTGGCTCGTTCATTGCTTCCTTTTCTTTTCTTGAGATTTGTGGCTAGTCTCCCTTTTCTTGACCCTGCTTTGAAGTTTGCTTGCTTGCTGTTACATCCTCATCATTGGCTTCCTCTTTTTCACCCTGTTTCTTGTCATTTTCCTTTGGCTTCTTGGTTGCTTCTTCATTTTTTACCATGAACTTTTCACTCCTTAGCTGTATGGCTTTGCATTCCTCCTTTGGATTAGGAATGGTGTCGCTTGGGAGTGAGCTTAAAGGCCTTTCAATAGCAATTTTCTTGGAGAGCTGCCCAATCTGCCTCTCCATGTTCTTCATGGAAGCCTCCTGGTTCTTTGTTGTCATCTCTTGGTGCTTCATCATTTTCTCCATTAAGATCTCCAAGTTGGTGATCCTCTGAGAGTCTTGTGAGATTGGTTGGTTGTGGGGTGTTGAGGGTTGAGGGTAAGTATTTTGATTGGTGGTTTGGTTAGTGGATGGATGATGGTTAGAGTTGGGGTAAGTGTTTTGTGGTTTTCTGTATGTGTTTTGGTTATTGTTTTGCTGGTTGTTGTGGTTTGTGTTTTTCCAACTGTTTTGATTTGAAGTCCTTTGCCATGGCTGTTGAGTTTGATTGTGATTGTCTCCCCATCTGAGGTTGGGGTAGTTCTTCCAGGAGGGGTTGTAAGTGTCACCATAAACCTTATTTGGCCCAGAATTTTGGTTGTGCATATACTGGACTTGTTCTTGCCGTTGATCTTCTTGAGTCTCTTCATTTGTTCCCTATGTGGATGATGGTTGGCTTGTGTTGACTGCTGTAACTTGGAGGCTATCAATCCTTTTTTCCATTTGCTCAAATTGTTGTTGAATTTGCTGCTGCATCATTTTGTTTTGAGCTAAAATTGAGTCCACTCCTTCCAACTCCATCACTCCTTTCCTTTGTGATGGTTGGCGTTGTCTTTGATGAGCAAAGAAATACTGGTTATTAGCCACCATATCAATGAGATTTTGAGCTTCCTCTGCAGTCTTCATCAATTGTAGAGAACCTCCTGCTGAGTGATCAAGAGCCTCTTGAGATTTCAACGTCAAACCTTCATAAAAATTTTGCAATCTGTGAGAACCAACAGATGATTAGCCGTGCGGTGACAGCGCACCTGGACCATTTTCACTTAGAGGACGGATGGTAGCCATTGACAACGGTGATCCACCAACACACAGCTTGCCATAGGAGGAACCTTTCGTGCGTGAAGAAGAAGACAGGGGGAAAGCAGAGATTCAGAAGACAAAGCATCTCCAAAACTCCAACATATTCTCCATTACTGCATAACAAGTATTTAATTCATTCTCTTTTATTTTTCGCAATCCAAACTAATAATTATAATTGATTTCTTGACTAAGAAATACAAAATAACCATAGCTTGCTTCAAGCCAACAATCTCCGTGGGATCGACCCTTACTCACGTAAGGTATTACTTAGACGACTCAGTGCACTTTCTGGTTGTGAAAAGTGTGATTTACAATTCGTGCATCAAGTTTTCGGCGCCGTTGCCGGGGATTGTTTGAGTTTAGACAACTGACGGTTTATTTTGTTGCTTAGATTAGGAAAAATTTTTCTTTTTGGTTTAGAGTCTTCTGTTATTGTTTTTGGTTGAATTTTTTTTTTAAATCCTTATTTTCTCTTTTTAAATTTTTCGAAAATTTTATAAACTGATAATTGAGTTTTTCTGTTTGAGTTTAGTTTCATATTTTAAGTTTGGTGTCAATTGCATGTTTTTATTTTCTTTTAAATTTTTGAATTTGTGTTCATTGTTCTTTCTTAATCTTCAAGTTGTTCTTGTTTATTTTCCTTGTTTGATCTTTTGTTTTTCTTGTTTTGTGATTTTTCTTGTTTTTCTAGTACATTTTGGAATTATTAGTATCCAAAAAAAAAATAAAAAAATAAAATATTTTATACATTAAATACCTTTATTAAAACACTTTAAATTTATAACTCAATTGGCTAGAGTGTTATGCCTATGTTCTTGGTAATTGGGTATCTTCCTTTAAAAAAAAAACTTTTTCAAAAATAAATTTTCTTTGATTAAATCTTGTGTCAATTTTTAAGTTTGGTGTTCTCTTGTTAATTTTCCTTTAGTTTTCAAAAATTTCATTGTGGTTTTCTAAAAATTTTAAGTTTGGTGTTCTATCTTCATGTTCTTGTTGTTTTTGTGAGTCTTCAAGGTGTTCTTGAGTCTTCCTTGTGTTTTGATCTTAAAATTTTTAAGTTTGGTGTTCCTTGGTGTTTTCCCTCCAAAATTTTTGAAAATAAGGAGCATTAGATCTAAAAATTTTAAGTTGTGTATCTTTTGTGTGTTTTTCTCTTTCATCATAAAATTCAAAAATAAAAAAAATATCTTCTCTAAGTATTTTTTAGCAAAAATTTCGAAATTTTTCGAAAAAAAAAATTTTTCAGATTTCAATTTCAAAATTTTACCTTATCATATCTTAGTTGTCAAGTTTTTAAAAATCATATCTTTTTCAAATATTTTCTCTTACTTATTTTCCTACAAATATCTTCAATTTTAAGACATATCTTTTCCTCATTCCACTCATAATTTTCGAAAATTTAGCATTAAATTAGCCATCAATTTTAAAAATCATATCTTTTTCAATCATATCTTTTCCAATAAAATCTTTTCAACCATATCTTTTCAAAAATCAAATCTTTTTCAAAACCTCCTAACCACTTTTTCTCTCTCTTTATTTTTCGAAAATTCTCACCCATTTTTCATTTTATTTTATTTTATTTTTTTATTTCTGTTTTCTAAAAAAATATTTTAATACTATTTGAATCTCCAATTCACAACATCTCCCTTTCTCCATCATATACCCAAGTGGAAATGAACAGTCTAGAAGGACTCTGGGGTCATATGCTAACCCCACTACTGCTTCATATGGGAGTAGTATCTGTATACCCTCCATCGGAGTCAGTAGTTTTGAGTTGAATCCTCAGCTCATTATCATGGTGCAGCAAAGTTGCCAGTATTCTAGTCTTCCACAGGAAGAACCTATAGAGTTTCTGGCACAGTTTTTACAAATTGCTGACACAGTACATGATAAGGAAGTAGATCAGGATGTCTACAGATTATTACTGTTTCCATTTGCTATAAAAGACCAAGCTAAGAGGTGGTTAAATAACTAACCTAAGGCTAGCATAAGGACATGGAAACAACTGTCAGAAAAATTCCTGAATCAATATTTCCCTCTAAAACGGATGACACAGCTAAGAATGAACATCCAAGGCTTTAAACAAGGAGATAATGAATCTTTTTATGATGCCTGGGAGAGATACAGAGAGATGCTAAGAAAATGCCCCTCTGAAATATTTTCAGAGTGGGTGCAGTTAGACATCTTCTATTATGGGCTTATAGAGAAAGCTCAGATGTCTTTGGACCACCTAGCTGGTGGATCCATACACATGACAAAGACAATTGAAGAAGCTCAAGAGCTCATTGATACAGTTGCCAGAAATCAGCATCTGTACCTAAGTAGTGAGTCTTCCATGAAAGAAGAGGCTAAAACAGTAACTGCTGAACTCAGTCCTGCAGAACAAGTTACTGAATTCAATCAGCAATTAGATTTTCTAACAAAATAGCTAGCCGAATTCAAGGAGATACTACAAGACACAAGAATGGCTAATATGAATATGGAAGTACAGTTGAAGCAAACAAAACAGCAGTTATCAAAACAAATAACAGAAGAGTGCTAAGCAGTTCAATTAAGAAGTGGAAAAACATTAAATACCTCACTTCAAAGCAGCAGGAAGCCAAGAAATGAACAAACTGCTACCCAAAATCCCTCTGAGGACAGTAAGAGCCCAGAGAGGAATAATTCTGGCGCTCAAACGCCAGAAAAGGGTGAAGGGCTGGCATTAAATGCCCAACCCATGCTCAGTTCTGGCGTTCAAACACCACAAACAGGCAAGGAGTTGGCGTTAAACGCCCAATGGAAGCTCAGTTCTGGTGTTCAAATGCCAGAAACAGGTAAGAAGTTGGCTGTCCAACACTAATCCAGCTTCTAACCCTGGCATTCAAATGCCAGTGAGGGATTAGACACACATAAGTGCTGATAGCAACCCCTCTAGAAAGGCTTCTCCAACCACCTCTGTAGGAAGTAAACCTGCAGCAACTAAGGTTGAGGAATACAAAGCCAAAATGCCTTATCCTCAAAAACTCCGCCAAGAGGAGTAGGATAAGAAATTTACCCACTTTGCAGACTATCTCAGGAC
The DNA here is from genome assembly GCF_000816755.2 of Arachis ipaensis. NCBI lineage: Eukaryota > Viridiplantae > Streptophyta > Magnoliopsida > Fabales > Fabaceae > Arachis > Arachis ipaensis. Next base: position 70,834,903 of record NC_029789.2, on the reverse strand, counting down.
TCTTGAAATAAATATTCCGTTTGCAGAGGCACTTGAACAAATACCCTCTTATGCCAAGTTCATGAAAGAGATCTTTAGTCATAAGAAAGATTAGAGAGAAACTGAAAGAGTTCTCCTCACTGAAGAATGCAGTGCAGTCATTCTGAAAAGCTTTCCAGAAAGACTTAAAGATCCCGGGAGCTTTATGATACCATGCATATTAGAGGGTAATTGCACCAAGACAGCTTTATATGATCTTGGGGCAAGCATCAACCTAATACCTGCATCCACTATCAGAAAGCTTGGTTTAATTGAAGAAGTCAAACCAACCCGGATATGTCTCCAACTTGCTGATGGCTCCATTAAATACCCATCAGGCATGATTGAAGATATGATTGTCAGAGTTGGGCCATTCACCTTCCCCACTAACTTTATAGTGCTGGAAATAGAGGAGCACAAGAGTGCTACTCTCATTCTAGGAAGACCTTTCCTAGCAACTGGACGAACTCTCATTGATGTCCAAAAGGGGGAAGTAACCCTGAGAGTCAATGAGGATGAGTTTAAGTTGAATGCTATCAAAGCCATGTAGCATCCAGACACACCAAAAGACTGCATGAAAGTTGATCTTATTGACTCTTTAGTAGAGGAGATCAGCATGACTGAGAGTCTCGAATCAGAGCTAGAAGACATCTTTAAAGATGTTCAGCCTGATCTAGAGGATTCAGAGGAATTGAAAGATCCTCTGAAACTTCCTCAGGAAGAGGAAAAACCTCCTAAACCCGAGCTCAAACCATTACCACCATCCCTGAAATATGCATTTCTGGGAGAAGGTGACACTTTTCCGATGATCATAAGCTCTGCTTTAAATCCCCTGGAAGAAGAAGCACTACTTCAACTGCTAAGGACACACAAGACAGCTCTTGGGTGGTCCATAAGTGATCTTAAGGGCATCAGCCCAACAAGATGCATGCACAAGATCCTATTGGAGGACGATGCTAAGGCAGTGGTTCAACCACAAAGGCGGCTAAATCCAGCCATGAAGGAAGTAGTGCAGAAAGAGGTCACCAAGTTACTGGAGGCTGGAATTATTTATCCTATTTCTGATAGCCCCTGGGTGAGCCCTGTCCAAGTTGTCCCCAAAAAAGGAGGCATGACAGTGGTTCATAATGAAAAAAATGAACTGGTTCTTACAAGAACAGTTACAGGGTGGCGCATGTGTATTGACTACAGAAGGCTCAATACAGCCACCAGAAAGGATCATTTTTCTTTACCATTCATAGACCATATATTAGAAAGACTAGTAGGTCATGATTATTACTGCTTTTTGGATGGCTATTCAGGTTACAACCAAATTGCAGTAGATCCCTAGGATCAAGATAAAACAGCATTCACCTGCCCATCTGGAGTATTTGCCTACAGAAGAATGCCATTTGGGCTGTGTAATGCACCTGCAACTTTTCAGAGATGCATGCTCTCTATTTTCTCTGATATGGTGGAAAAATTTATGGAAGTCTTCATGGATGACTTCTCAGTATATGGAGACTCATTCAGCTCCTGTCTTGATCACCTGACACTGGTTCTGAAAAGATGCCAATAGACTAACCTGGTTTTAAACTGGGAAAAATGTCACTTTATGGTGACTGAAGGGATTGTCCTTGGGCACAAGATTTCGAACAAGGGAATAGAGGTGGATCAAGCTAAGGTAGAGGTAATTGAAAAATTACCACCACCTGCCAATGTTAAGGCAATTAGAAGCTTTCTGGGGCATGAAGGATTCTATAGGAGGTTTATAAAGGATTTTTCAAAAATTGCAAAACCTCTAAGCAACCTGCTAGCTGCTGACACGCCATTTGTGTTTGACACAGAGTGTCTGCAGGCGTTTGAAACTCTGAAAGCTAAGCTGGTCACAGCACCAGTTATTTCTGCACCAGACTGGACATTACTATTCGAACTAATGTGTGATGCCAATGACCATGCCATTCGTACAGTATTGGGACAGAGGCATAACAAGCTTCTGCACGTCATTTATTATGCTAGCCATGTTTTAAATGATGCCCAGAAAAATTACACAACCACAGAAAAAGAATTGCTTGCAGTGGTTTATGCCATTGACAAGTTTAGGTCATACTTAGTAGGATCAAAAGTGATTGTGTACACTGACCATGCTGCTCTTAAATATCTACTTACAAAGCAGGATTCAAAACCCAGACTCATATGATGGGTGTTACTTCTGTAAGAGTTTGATATAGAAATAAGAGACAGAAAAAGGACAGAGAAACAAGTGGCTGATCATCTGTCCCGAATAGAACCAGTAGAAGGGGTGTCCTTTCCCTATATTGAGATCTCTGAGACCTTTCCGAATGACCAATTATTTGCCATTTCAGGAAACACCATGGTTTGCAGACATTGCAAACTATAAAGCTGCAAGATTCATACCCAAGGAGTACAGCAGGAAACAAAGAAAAAAATTAATTACTGATGCAAAGTACTACCTGTGGGATGAACCATATCTCTTTAAGAGATGTGCAGACGGAATAATCCGTAGGTGTGTGCCTAGAGAAGAAGCACAGAAGATCCCATGGCATTGTCATGGATCACAATATGGAGGACATTTCGAAGGTTAGCGAACAGCCACTCTCTATAAAGCCTCCCAAGAGTTTGTGCGTAACTATGGCAGCTGCCAGAGAGCTGGTAATCTGCCTCATAGTTACGCCATGCCTCAGCGAGGGATCTTAGAGATTGAGTTGTTTGACATATGGGGTATTGACTTCATAGGGCCTTTCCCACCATCATACTCAAACACTTATATTCTTGTTGCAGTCGACTATGTATCCAAATGGGTAGAGGCCGTTGCCACACCCACTAATGATACTAAGACAGTGCTGAAGTTCCTCCAGAAATATATCTTCAGCAGGTTTGGTGTCCCTAGAGCACTAATTAGTGATGGAGGCACTCACTTCTGCAACAAACAGCTTTACTCTGCTATGGTCCGGTATGGAATTAGTCACAAGGTGGCAACTCCATATCATCCACAGACAAACGGGCAAGCTGAAGTCTCTAATAGAGAACTAAAAAAAATCCTGGAATGGACTGTAAGTACCCGTAGAAAGGATTGGGCAAGAAGCTTGGATGATGCTTTGTGGGCTTACAGAACAGCATTCAAGACTCCTATAGGGACCTCTCCATACCAGCTTGTGTATGGTAAGGCCTGTCATCTGCCCGTGGAACTGGAGCATAAGGCCTACTGGGCAACCAGATTCCTAAACTTTGATGCCAAATTAGCTGGAGAAAAAAGATTGCTCCAGCTGAATGAGCTAGAGGAATTCAGACTCACTGCTTTCGACAATGCCAAGCTTTACAAAGAGAAAACAAAAAGGTGGTATGACAGAAAGTTGTCATTTAGGTGGCATGACTGTCATCTAGAGTCTTTGAACTAGGACAGAAGGTTCTGCTGTTTAACTCTAGGCTCAGGCTATTCCCCGGGAAACTGAAAACTGAAAGGAGGGGACCATATATGATTACAAGTGTGTCACCATATGGCTATGTGGAGCTTCAAGACATTGATTCT
>NC_029789.2:70808904-70830291 GCF_000816755.2 Arachis ipaensis | reverse complement strand
GAGAAAAAAGATTGCTCCAGCTGAATGAGCTAGAGGAATTCAGACTCACTGCTTTCGACAATGCCAAGCTTTACAAAGAGAAAGTAAAAAGGTGGCATGACAGAAAGCTGTCATCTAGAGTCTTTGAACTAGGACAGAAGGTTCTGCTGTTTAACTCTAGGCTCAGGCTATTCCCCGGGAAACTGAAATCCCGGTGGAGGGGACCATATGTGATTACAAGTGTGTCACCATATGGCTATGTGGAGCTTCAAGACATTGATTATAATAAGAAGTTTATTGTTAATGGACAGAGAATCAAGCATTATCTTGAAGGCAATGTTGAGCAAGAGTGCTCAAGGCTGAGGCTAGATTAAAAGCTCAGCAAGGTCCAGCTAAAGACAATAAAGAAGCGTTTGTTGGGAGGCAACCCAATGTTATTTAACTATATCTGTTTAGTTTTCATTGCTATTTTATGTTTTCTGTAGGTTGATGATCATGTGAAGTCACAAAAACTACTGAAAAATAAAAAGCAGAATGAAAAACAGCTCACCCTAGAGGAAGAGCTTACTAGCGTTTAAACGCCAGTAAGAAGCAACAAGCTGGCGTTTAACGCAAGAAAGAAGCATCAAGCTGGCGTTAAACACCTGAACAGAGCATGGAATTGGCGTTAAATGCCAGAAACTGTAACGACCCAATTTTCAATATGTCTAGATCATACTGGAAACTGAGCGCTACCAATTTTTCTTTCTAATTATTATCTATTATTTATCATATGAGCCTGATTTGTTGTTAAAAGCGTAGTTAATTTGCGAGGTGTATTTTTTTTTTTGAAAACATTTGGGTTAATAGACAGAATCACTCATAATCAATTCACAAGTGATAACAGATAAAACAATTATAAACAACCACATATAAATACATCAAAAGTAGCTAGCAACATTTAGTGATCCAGCATTTGTTAGAGTATAGACGTTTAATTAGAACACCCCTAGATATAGCTAGATAATAACTATATACATATACATACATACAACATCCCAGGTCCTGACTTGTTCATGAGGTCCCTAAGCTGGCACCTAGGCTAGCCTAGACTCTATACTCACCTAGTCCCTCTAAACTACTAAACTGAGGGAATGTACGTTCTAAGTCTTCAAAACTCGAGTCAAGTCGAATTTCATCAAAAGGTGGAAGGTCGTCTACTACTCCTCTGCACGATCATACATTTTCATATGACGTCCAACTGGTACTCCATCAAGTAGCGACACAACAGGAGTCTCGTACACAGGATTTAGGCTAAAGCGCGCATACGAACGGGGTGCAGACGTTGGCTGGTCTCATAGTATATACATATAAACAAAGAACGAGATTCACCCTAGACTCAGAAGACTACCTAGAGCAGAATCCTTTTTGCGTACGACCGCCAGCGAACTACGAAAGGGAACACATGCTTCCATCTTAAGGGGGAAGGGAGAGAGAAAGGGTAAGAAATGGGGAGTTCTTAGTAGGGTCGGGGTTATTAGTTAAGTTCATTAATATGTGTCGCTTAGCAGACATATAGCAGAATATAGAGATGCAGTAAACAGAAGATACAGATAAATAGAGAAAATAGAAAAAACAGAAAGCAGAATGCAAACAAAAGAATACAAGAAGAATAGGGTACCGGGCCGGCGATGCTCTTCTTCCCTTCCGCCGGCGCTATCTCTTCCTCCGATCTCCTCTCTGCGCGTGTGTGTGTTTGTTACATTAAGGAAGGGTGAGGTTGTGGCTATGTGGTGAGGGAAGCTAGGGTTAGGGTTTCTCAATTAATTTGGGAATTAGGGTTTGAAATTAGGATTTTATAAAAGAATATAGATAGATATGAATAGATATTTTGATAAAATTGGAAAGTAGAGTAATTTTAAAACCAAATATACTCTCTTAAAATATTTAGGAACATCATTTATCAACATATTGCTAAGTTGAATTAATTATTTCTAATTTAAATTATAAAATAAGCATATTAATCACATTTTTATAAAATATAGTTTAAACTCAATACTAATTATTCAAATTAAATTATATAACTTTTTATTATTTTTCTATCACCGAAACTTTAATTTCAATTTACAAAATATCTAATTATAATAAAATTACTTAAATTAAATTATACAATTCTTTTTTATTTTTAAATTACTAAAATTATACAAAATATTCCATTATAATTAGATTACTTAAAAATATTAATTGATTCAAAATAAAACTATCTCCGAATTTATTTAATTGTTTCTAACAAATTAATTTCTAAAGTTACAAAATTTAAACTTAACAAGATAAAATCACAATTTATATATATTTAGATTTTAAAAAATGCGGGATGTTACATTTTATTGTTGCAAGAGTTTGACTTGGAAATCAAGGATAGGAGTGGTACGCAAAACCTAGTGGCGGACTATTTAAGTCGCCTTGAACACACAAAAGGCGATACCATCCCTATCAATGATTCTTTTCCTTTGAGGGCTTGCTTGCAATCTCGGAAACCATTCCTTGGTATGCACCAATCACCAATTACTTAGTATCTCGCTCCTTCCCTCCTAATCTCTCAAAACACCAAAGGGATAAGCTAAAAAGTGAATCCAAATACTATGTTTAGATTTTCAAAAATGCGGGATGTTACAGCTGATGCTCACGTTGGAGGTAGCGTTGGACATCCAACGTTACCCCCAACGTTGTGAGAAAATGATCAATTCTGGGGCTGAAGGATTTTTGAGTGACCCGTACGCATCTATGATGCGAACGCGTGAAAAAGCAAAATTTTTAAATCCACGCGCGAGCGTGAGTCACGCGCACGCGTGGAATGGCGAAATTGACCATCCATGCGTACGCGTGAGTCACGCGTATGCGTCATTACACGAACGTTGGAGTCCAATGTTACCTCAAACGCTAGCCTCCAATGTCCGTGATAAGGAACCCAGACTTTGGATTTGAAAAACTTGAATCGACGCGTACACGTCAGTGACGCGTACGCGTGGATGGGAAAAAGGGCGATTCACGCGTAAGGGTGGAGTATGCGCACGCGTGAAAACGCCATCGTTGGAGGGAACGTTGGAGGTCCAATGCAGAGGCCAACGTTCCCTGCATGGTTTTAAAGCTGTAAAATGAAATCTTTGCATCCACGCGCACACGTGTAGCACGCGTACGCGTGGATGAGAATTTTTGCCCCTTGTGCGCAAATGCATGGTTTTAAAGCTGTAAAATGAAATCTTTGCATCCACGCGCACGCGTGTAGCACGCGTACGCGTGGATGAGAATTTTTGCCCTTTGTGCGCAAATGGAAAAGCACGCGTACGCGTGGATAGCGGAACGTTGGCCCTCCAACGTTGAGTCAAATGCCAATGACAGCAAAGTAACTGATTTTTTTGGTTATCTTCTGAATAGCGTTTGAGTCGACGTTGGCCATCAAACATTGACTCCAACCTGAAGCATCAGACTCTGCAATTCAAACCAATCTCTTTTCGACAGCACGGGAAATCAATTGGAGTCAGTTTCAACCCAATTCCATCAAGGACAAAAGCCCAATTCAGGGATTGAAGATCAATGGAAGAGAGTATATAAATAGCTTAGAATTTAAGTTGAAATGAACCTTTGGATCTTTTTCGGGACTTTTTCACTTTTGAGTTCAATTTAGCTTTCTGCAATTTTTTAATTTTCAGCAATGTCTCTTTCAATTGTAATTTCCATTTTGAGAGCTATGAACAACTAAACCCCTTTCATTGGGTTAGGGAGCTCTATTGTAATTTAATGGATCAATATTAGTTTCATTCTTCTTCTTCTTTCTTTTCTCTTGATTTTTGTTAGAAAGCTTTCGATCTTAATTCAATTGGATAGTTGTCTTAAGAGAGAGGCTATCCATAATTGGAATTCTTCGGAGCCTCGAGAGAGGAATAAATAGTTCATGCTAGAATTGCTTTCTCACATTGGATTAGATTGGGGGTTGGATGGATCTAGTGACATGTAATCCTACCAATACTTTGATCTATGAATTTGTGTGGTATAGTCAGTGACCGAACTTCAACTCTTCCCATGAGCAATTAAATCAAGACATTGGGCAATTGTTCATGCTTAGAGAGATTGGTGAGCCAAGAGGTTGGGATCCAAGTTTTTGGCATCATTGTCCGGGATTGATATAGATCGACAATGATTAAGTGGGTGAGAAGTCTAGATTAAGCATTCTCTTTGTTTTTATCCTTTTTAATTTTCTGTTTTCTGCTGAAACCAAGGTGTTTATGTTTTTGCCTCACTAAGCAAATCTCATCTGAGACATGAATTTCGATTTTAATTGGTGATGTGGTTTACAAAATTGAAATAGAGTTCAACTCATCTTATAATCGAACATATTTTATGGGATATTACCCACCATCACCAATCTCTAATGGTGGATGGGAATATCACCAAGAAATTTTAAATTCTGGGCACTCCAATCCATGGAGATTTGCTCCAGAGCCACAAATTGATCAAGCAAATCACATGAGATATTGCCCAGAACCACAAAATGATTTATGTCATTATCCTCATGGTATCTGTGCATATCAACAAGAGTGGGAACAATCAAGTGAAAGGAATTTCCTCCCAGAGCCACAAAGTGAATCATACTGTTATGACGCTAACACAAACTATGGCTGGGAAGGGAATTCTAATGCTCCATATGATATTCAGCAAGAGACATCATCTCTTGATTATGCTTTCAATAAATTCATGCAAGATTGTTCCCCAATGCCGCAAAGTGATCCACACCCTGATGAATTCTACAATAATTCACATTGTGGATGGGAAGATCAAAACAAGAAAGCAATTGACAGTTCATACTCCACTTATCAAGAGCCATCATCACTTGAGCAAACCTTCAATTCATTCATGCAAAATTGTTCACCCTCACTTCCCAGATTCTCATTTGAAAATTCTTCATCACTTGATTATGCCTCAACACAAAGTCTCCACCATGATCCATACAACTCATTCCACCAACCACAAAACTTATTCCACAAACCACAAGATTCATTCCATACCACTCAAAACAACCTCACCACAACACATCCATATCCACAAAATTTCCCTCAACCTTCATCTTTTGAGCTAGTAGCTGAGGATCTCCTTCAAAAGTCTGGAGAATTATTGGAAAGGCAAGAACAATCCTGGAGAAAACAAGAAATTCTCCTCTAAAAGATGGATGAACACTTGGAGAACATAAGGAAACACTTAGAACCGCTAAGCAAGGAAGATGAAGACCACTTGATGGATGTGAAGGAGGAAGTGGAAAAGCAAGAAGAAGAGGCACCTGTGTCACGCAAACTTTCAATAAAGAATGAGGTGGTGGAGGTGTTTGAACCTGAAACTGCACTTGAGATGACAAGGAAACATGAAAACTCACAATCCTCACAAACTTCCCTGAACCAAAGATGCTCAACACTTGAATCTGTGATTGAAAGATATGAAGAGAAGATGAAAAAATCTTGGGAAGAACAACAAACCTCCTCCATGAAAGTATTATTAAATCAAATGTTGAGTGCGAAAGAGGAAGTAAAAAAACAAGAAAGTGAGGAAGACAATCAAGGAAGTCCAAACTCAAGTGAAGCAGAGAATTACATAGATGAAGGGCTCATTGAACCACCAAGGCAAGAAGCTCTTGATGAAGAGAACACTCCAACCAACACACAACCACCAAGTCTTGATATCCAAGAAGTGAAGACAACTGACAAAAGCACCGAGAAGAGGATTGTAACCAAGATACCAAGGACAGCATTCAAGAAAAGGTCAACTGCAGACAATCCTACCCTTGATCCAGCAAGCAAGCTCAATCAAGCCATTAACAAAAGGAAGCTTGCTGAGGAGAGACCAAGACAGGGAACAATAGCTGATTCTTCTCCCCCCTTGAGGTCATTCCTCTTAACAAACTGGACGAAGAGGAAGAAAGTGAGGAACAACATCTCAAGCTAATGACATTAAAAGAGCACTTCTTGGGAGGTAACCCAACCTTAGGTAACATTTCATTCCTTTGCTTTGTTTATTTTCTCTGTCTGCTTTGTTTAAATTTCAATAAATTGGAATATGATTACATTCTAAGTTTGGTGTTTCCCTGCAACAATTTATTTTCAATCTTTCTGGATGATTGCATCAAATCAAAAATGAAAGTGTCACACTAAAATTCTAAGTTTGGTATGCCACTTAATTCTCTATGCAAGAAATCCAGCAACACCACTTGTCTACATAATCATAATGCCTTTACAATGTTATCTTTCTTTTGGTTTGACATTTTTTTTATTCTCTTTGTTTGTGTTAAATCTTTGTTTTTAATGTTTCCATTTATTTTACTCCTTAACTGTTTTTGTTAAATACCTCTCTAAGAAATCCTTATTCATGATAGACTCTTCCTTTGGTAATTGTATTTTACATATAACAGTTTCATTTGCTTAGTTTTAGTTCAAATAAGGTGACATATGATTGCATTCTAAGTTTGGTGTTACTATGCAACAAAAATTTATTTCCTATCTATATTGGATACCTGCATCAATTCTAAGTGAAAGTGTCATACTAAGTTTGGTGTGCCACTCATTCTTGATGCAATTTATCATGAACACCCTCTTATTTTTGCAATCACAATGTCTCTGTTTCCTGTGCCTTCACTGTTATTTGTCATTTTACTTGTGTAAACACATGTACTACTAACATTTCATTATAAGACACTCATGGTCCATCTTAGCCCCATCACCCCTGTTCTAATTGTTGCTTGAGGATGAGCAAGCATTCTGAGTTTGGCATGGGAATGGGAAGAATAGAGGGAAAAGGACAACAACAAGGAAAATGAACCATAAGGTGGTAACGCTCCTTTCTCCTCCTACTTATTTTCAGTACTGTAAATTGCATGATTGTCTTTGTATTCTCTGTATGCATGTGTATTATGAATAAGCATAACCTGAATTTTGATTTGGAACATGTTGCCGTGACATTATGACTACCAACTTCAGTTTTATGAATTCAAAAGAAATAAAGTATCATGATCATAAACAAACAAGGTCATTAAAGAAGAATTTAGCATGAGCATATGATAAACCCCTATTTTATTATTCATCTTGTGCTCAAATTGAGTGTTTTTATCAATTCTTCACCCACTTATTCATATGAATTGCATGGTTTTATTTTCCCTTCCTTATTTTATGATATATGTGAAAAACATGTTTCCTATGCTTTAAAAATATTAAATTTAATTACACTTCATTACCATTCGATGTCGTGATTTGTGTGTTAAGTATTTTCAGGTCTCATAGGGCAGGAATGACTTAGAGAACAGAAAGGAAACATACAAAAATGGAAGGAAAGCAAAAAAAATGGAGTTTTGAAGAAAAGGCAGCGACGCGGATGCATGGATGACGCGGGCGCGTGCCTAGCGCGAAATGGCATCGACGCGAACACGTGACTGACGTAGACGCGTGCCTTGAGCAGAACGCAAATGATGCGTATGCGTGACTGACGCGTACGTGTGACAAGGAAAAACTCCAGATCACACGAACACGTGACCCACGCACTCGCGTGATAGACGCCACGTACAAGAATCTGCAGAAAATGCCCCCAGCGATTTCTGGACCCTTTTTCGGCCCAATTTCAAATCCAGAAACACAGAATATAAGTCAGAGAATGGAGGAATCATAGAAGAACGGAGAGTCAACTCATACAACATTCATAATACATAATTTTAGGATTAGATGTAGTTTTAGAGAGAGAGGCTTTCTCCACTCTCTCAAGTTTAGGATTAGGATTTCAACTTCTTCTCAGGATATTCCTTTAATTTATTTTCTACTTTTATTTATTCCATTACTTTAATTGTTATTTATCTTTTCAATTTGGCTTATGAACCATTCATGTTAGGATTTTCTTAATAAATATAAATTGAGGTATTTCAGATATAAGATCGTTTTATTCTATTTATGTTATTGATGTTTTCGATTTATCCAAATTATTTTCATTCGAGTAGATTTTCTTCCCTTTTGGCTTTGGTTGATTAATTTGTAACACTTGAGTTATCAAACTTAGCTGTTGATTGAAATTGGAGTTGCTAATTTATTCGAATCCCTCTAAAGCTAGTCTTTCCATAGGAGTTGACTAGGACTTGAGGAATCAAATTGATTAGTCCACTTGACTTTCCTTTATTTAGTAAGGGTTAACTAAGTGGGAGCAAAAGCCAATTCTCATCACACCTGATAAAGGATAACTAGGATAGGATTTCCAGTTCTTATACCTTGCCAAGAGATTTTCTAATTATTAATTTATTTTTCTTGTCATTTAAATTATTCCCCTTATTTCCAAAAACCCAAAAATATACAATTTTCCATAACCAATAATAAATCATACTGCCCTGCAATTCCTTGAGAAGATGACCCGAGGTTTGAATACTTCGGTTATAAATTTTATTGGGTTTTGTTACTTGTGACAACCAAACTTTTGTACGAAAGGAATTCTTGCAGGTCTAGAAGCTATACTTACAACGGGAATTTATTTATGAAAATTCTAGATCGCAAGAGAGTTTCGTTCGTCAAAATGGCGCCGTTTCCAGGGAATTGCAAACGTGTGCCTTATTATTGGTTATTGTAAACATTTCCTTTTACCTGTTTATTAGTTTTTATTTTTGTTTTTAATTTTTATTAGTTACTATGAATTCTCACCCCCGTCGCTTTGAGTTTAGTTCTAATGTTGTTGAAAGGAATGGAAGCTATAACAGGAACATGTATCAAGGTGAAAACAATCAGAGATGGCAGGAGCCACGAGGGTCTGATCAACCCTTTAGGCAACAACACCCTCCAAGATATCATGGACCATGACCATTCCACAATGCATGTCCAGACAATAGTTATGGTGGACCCTTTCGTGACAACCAACACCTACCAAATTACTATAGTCAAGAGCCATTCTGAGGTGCATACTAAGATGATAGATATGGTAGACCCCCATCATATGCCTATGAACCACCTCCTCAACATAGCTTTGAACCACCACACTCACAAGCCCCCTATTACCATTCACCTCCATATGACCCTAACCCTTAGCCACCCGAATTCCAACCCAATAACTTCCAAGAACCACCACTTCCCTATGCGTCATGTCCATATCTATCACCCCAAGAATCAAGGGAGCATCTCAAGGAAACAGTGAAAAAATTTCATGCAACCCTTCACCAATTGAATCAAGCAATAAATCGATTACCCTCCCGACGTTCAGACACTCAAGGAACCCCCATGGCTTCATGTGGGCAGTCTAATGAAGAACGCAGCGTAAGAGAGATACTAGAAACTCTAATGGATAGTAAGGAGCATGATTTTGTAATGGAACAAGTGGAGGAAGCTGAAATTATCAAAGAAGAAGAATTGGTTGAAGACTTAGGAGATGCTGAACCTCCATGGGAATCCAGAGTTGTGGAGAACCCCGTCAAGAAATTTGCAATTGATGCTAAGGAGGATAGTGGACAGCCCCCAAAGCAGGTATCTTATGAAGAACTGGACGGATCAACTCACGAAGCGATTTTCCTTGATGATGATAATCACAAGTCAAGTTTTCCTAGTAATGAACTTGCATCCGTAAGTGAATTCTTTGAGATGGAGGAATCTTCCCTAAATGAATACGAAGATGATGCAGAGGTAGACTTTTCTCAACCTCCAAATTATGACTTGAGTGATGAGGAAGATGTCGAAGACTTGGATCAAGACATGATTGCACTTGAAGAAGTCTGCAAAGAAGTGGAGGAATTCACAGAAGAACATAAGGGAGTAGAGCTTGCAAAACCACTTGAAACACCTTTTCCAAGGCCATTACCATCCAATACAAATTTCAAGTGGGTAAAATCCTTAGCCTTTATCTTTACTTTTCCACTTGAATATGGTTTGCTTGAAACAGATGGCCAGCTTAGAGCTCTTTGCAGCTTTAAAAGTAAAAGGGAAATGGTTTGTGCTCAAGGCTGGTATGCAAGATTCAACAAGGTTCCACGCTTCACTTTGAAGTGTAAGGATTGGTTTCGAGTTCGATTGAATGGGTCTCGGAAGATGTTTGGTCATCCTGATGAGAATACAACTTCCAAACCGCCCTGCTGAAAAAATATAGATCGAGACAAAGGCGGGTACAAAAGCCAGGTTTGGGATCCTGGAATCTGTTCTGACATTCCACACCCCGAGAGCCTGAAAACCTGTTTGAATTTGCTCAAGGTCTTACATGCCTAGTTTGGGACCCAGAGGCTGTTGGCATTCCAAACACTGGTGGAAATTTTTGGATGAATTCAAGCACAAGCCACCATAGCAGGAAGCTCATCAAATGTCCAACTTAAGGACTTTAACTAAAAGTGCTAGTTGGGAGACAACCCATCATGATAAGATCGTTTCTTTTTCAACTCAAATTTTATTTCATCTTGATTATTTTTTAGTTTTATTTTATTCTATTTTCATTGAACCTGGAATTATTCCTTTCATCTACATTAGCACTGCATTTTACATCCTGCATATATATAAAAAAAATCACGCCACGCCAGCACGCAAGCCACGCGTGGGCGTCGATTAGAAATCGGCGTAAAGATCTAACGCCCATAATGTTGGGCTGGAATAGTGCGGCTGGTGTGCGTTTAGCATAAATTGGCCCACGCGTTCGCGTCTCTGACACAAACGCGTCACTTGCACTACACACATCCCACGCGAAAGCGTGAGCGACGCGTACACGTCGCATAGATTTTATGGACCCTATTGGAAACAGAGAGTTGTGCCAAAACGACGCTGGAACTGTGCATTTAGCACAATTCTAAGCGACGCGTTCGCGTGCTTCACGCGTACGCGTCAATTACATTTCACTTGACTCACGCAATCGCGTCACTAACGTGTTCGCGTCATTTCCCTTTTCGCCCTAAACACGCTATCGCGTGTCCCACGCGAAACCCTACCCCTTTCGCGTCACCCAAACCCATCCCCAACCCCCTCTGCACTCTCTCTTCCTTACCCCCCAACCACCATATCACCACCACCACCTCCCACTGAGCCGCCCCACCGTCGCCGTCAACCCCTGCCGTGCCTGTAACGGCCCAACATCCAGCATGTCATGATCATACTAAAAATTAAATGTTACTAACTTGTTTCCCCAACATAAGTAATATTGAATAAATATAAGCCTGTTCGTTGTTAACACCTCGCGAGTTTCGAGTAATTTTTATTTTTTTAAAACAATAGTAGTTTAGGGTTGCATACATATAGTATAACAACGAAACATGAGTACACGCATTCAAGAAATAGTAGAAGGCAGTACATAGAATATCACACCATAATATACATCAAAATACAGAAGCAATTTAGTTATACCAGTAAGGAATTATAACACAACATCCTTCAGTTAGTGACTCATATAATATATAGACATATATACATAAGACATCCCGGGGCCTGGCCTGTCCAAAAGCCCCTAAGCTGGCACCCAGACTAGCCTAACTCTATGACATGCCTATTTCCCTCTGAGCATGCTAGTAAAAGTGAGGGAAACACTCTAAGGTACCGGAGTTAGTCTGGATACTTTAAAGGTCTCCTCGTCTCTGATCCATAAGCCCCTCATAGAAAACCATTGGGTAGGTGATGATGCTTGCTCGCTGGTGCCCCCTGCCTCATTGCTGCCAGAAGAGATATCCTCGATCTCAGGGTCACGTACTATATAATTACGGACATAAGGTGCGGCACATCGGATGTAATACTCGTAGCTGCGCACTGGGTCGTCGTGGATGTACGGATGATTAATCTCGTAGGGCAGGACTCCCGTGTCCATCTGAAGAGGTGTAAGAGGTAAGAACTGGGGACTTCTTAGTAAGGTCAAGGTTTTTAGTTAAGTCCATTTATAATATCCATTTGCAAGTTTCTAATCCCTTGAAAATCGATGGTTTAACAATCAAATATTCAAAACCTTTTTAAAAGAAATCAGTTAATTAACCATAAATCCAAACTTTTCTTCCAGATATAAGAATCTTAAAAGTTTCCTAATGGTATGAATGACCAACTTGTCCCAAGCATAGGTTCAGTTAAGTCTATGCTGTAAGAGTTTGATTTTTCATACTTAACTAGACTATAAACATAAAAGAAGTTATTTACGCGGTATAAATGATCATCTTGTTCCAAGCATAGGTTCATTAAGTCTATGCTGAACCAGTCAGATACTTTATACAGAACTAAACCTCAATCATACCAGCCACGGCCTCAGGCCCAAACAACTCAATCAACATCCAATCACCACAATCCAAATAATCAGTTACAAACACAAGTAATGAGGTTCAAACACAATCAAGAGCAGTTACGTCAAGTATAACAGTTAGCAATTAAACAGAGTTGTTCACATAGGCAAACCAATTAAAATATGCACAAACAAGTATGATGCATGTCTGGTCCTACTGCAGGTAATGAGCTCATTTGTCGGTTTCGACCCGCACCCGACGCAATCTGACCCTCCAAGTCAGATAAGGCCTTCCCAGAACTTAATCCCAGATTAAGTACTGCATACCCTCTACCAAGTACTCTCGACTTGCAGGGCTGGTATGTGCTCAAATCTCAATATACCGCAGCTATGCGAATCATGCCTCTACCAAGCATTCAGCTAGCAGGGCTGGTACATCTCCACCGCAGCCTGTCTGAGAAGCAACATCACAATACGGGCGTCCTCGCATAATATTCACAAGCATCGCCTGAAGGCTCATAAGTCACATATAACCATACTTTTCATCACTTAGCAATCATCTTCATCATCTTTCCACAATCATAAATCAAGCATCACAACATCATAGTGAGCTCATTTCACAATTCTCTATTTACTCTGTAAGGTCAAGCACACTGCTATATAGCTTTTAACTCCTTTTCTTTCCAACATGTATGAAAGTTTCTAAAACCTTTTTCATTACCATACTTACCTCCATACTTTCTCTTGAACTTTTCCTTAGGTGTTTAATAAAGAGAATTAAAGAATTTTGGACTCAAAACTGCCTTCCTGAGGCTTTTAGAAAAAACTATCTTTTTATCAATATTTTATTATTATTATTATTAAAATAATATTATTAATAAAATAATATTTTAATCTTTTAATATTAAAATAACAATATTTTATTCAACTTTCAAAAATTTCATTTTGATCCCTAAACTTTTTAAAAATTGCATTTTAACCCCCTTAACTTTTAATATTTGCACTGTAGCCACTTAACTTCTTATTAATTAATTTTCAACCCCAAACTTTTTAATAATTGCATTTTGACCCCAAGACCATCAAAATAGATATTTTCACGTTCTTCAAAAACCAAAAACACTTTTCTGAAAGTTTATCAGATTTTCACTTGATTTCCAGCTAGTTTTTTCAATCTTTTTGGTAACTGATTTGTACCTGATTCTTACCAAACCAAAGAGCAACGTTTCAGCCATCAAATACAAATCAAGTAAACATCAAAAACAATAGCAACAATAGCAACAATAGCAACTTCAGAACCATCAAAACCTTGATTTTCATGCATTAAACAACAATATTTCATGATCAAACCACCAGACAAACACTCAAAATCAAGCCTCAAGCAAAAATATCTAATTTAACACTTCAAGAACACAACCAATCATTGATTAATTTACCAAACCTTACCTCCTTTGTTGCTGCTAAAAGTTGAGCCAAAAACAAGCTTCCAAAAGCACTTTTACGCCTATTTTAACATCAAAAACAACTTTAGAACCATATGAACCATGAAGGCTGAAGCTTCATGATGATGAAAAGAAGGTTTTTCTCACCTCAAGGCAGCTAGAAATCACGTTTTCTTAGAGCTTATGGTGATTGAACAAGAGATCTTAAGAGAAAACATGAAGAAAATATCATCAACTTGAGTTCCCACCATGGATGAAACTTCAAGGAGGAGGAGCAGCCATCATGCCTTGATTTAATCCATGAAAATTGATATAGAAATGAAGAGGAGGAAGAGGTGATCATTTTGGTCGAATTAGATTTCTGATAGGGGTTTTAGTTTGAGAAAGAACGGAGAAAGAAGCTTGAAGCTTTCATGGAAGTTCTCCTGGTTTCTCTCATGGAATTTACGAATTTTGGCTTGTCTTGGAAGAAAAGGTGATGGTAATGATGAGGCTTGGGACCCATGGGGTTAGGATAAGCATTATCCTAAAGTTTGGTGTAAAAATATCTCAAGAAAGGATAATTACTAAAGCTAGATGTATTAGAATACAAGCGTTTCTTACTTTTCCTTTAAGAAACCTTTTATTGGAGAGCAAGAAAGGAAACATGTGGTGGCTAACTCTGGGAGAGCCACGTGTCACAGGGTGCTGACACATCAGAGTTTAATAATAAAATATCAGTTTAAAGATAATTACTAAAACTAGGTACATCAGATTACACTACTAAAGGATAAGCATGAGAGTTAATAGTATAAATGATACTAGTAACATGATAATCATGAGAATAAAAGATATATGATGAAGCATTAGCATTGCTAAGTTCATCTAAGAATGCCGGTATTATCCATTACCGGTAGATTTCTAGCTCAGCTGTTATATTACTAAACATAGATCAACATTAACCACATTAGAAAAAATAATAATATAATTTTTCTCTCGAAATTCGAGACCGGATTGTCACAATGAGACTAACCACGGAAATCAGAATTTTGAAATTCGGACCCGAAGTGGTTTAAAACGCAACCTTTCGCGACGTGCATGCTTGGATTAGGAAAGGTGTCTGGTGCAGTCAAGCTGCTGACTCAGCAGCTTGATGACATAGCACCTGTGCAGTGGAGGTGCTTATATGCACTAAAATTCCTAAAAATCCCATAAAAATTCCGTTTGATCCCGAAAAAACGTCGTTTCTTTGAGGCTAAAGGCTAGGCCGTTACATTCTACCCTCCTAAAAGAAAATTTTGTCCTCAAAATTTCAATTACCTCTAAAGAGAAACAGATAGTCTTTAAAATTTCAATTTTGTACTCAGCAGCTTCATGACATAGCACCTGTGCAGTGGAGGTGCTTATATGCACTAAAATTCCTAAAAATCCCATAAAAATTCCGTTTGATTCCGAAAAAAGTCATTTTTTTTTAGGCTAAAGGCTAGGCCGTTACAGTGCCGCCCTCACCGAACCACCCCCATCCCCTTCTTCTTTCCCAACTTTCCCCTCCTTTCACCCACTGCCGCCCCATCACCGAGCCGCCACCACCGCGCCACCCACCCAAAACCGTCGACCACCACACCCCCCTCTTCTCTTCTTCCCCCCTAACCCTTATCCACCAACAAACACCAAACCGCCCCTGCCTCCACCACGGACCGCCGTCACGCCGCCTTCCATTGCCGCCGTGTCACCGCCGTCACCACCACAACCCCACCATCTCTCTGATTCATATATTTGTTCCTCTTCCCACTAGGTTCTGCCAAACAGCGATTCCTCTTTCCGTTAGTTAGTTTTTCGAATTATGTTAAAATTAGGATAGTTAGAGATGCATGTTTGTAGTAGATTTTAGGTGGTTAGGTAGCTAGGATGGGGTTAGTGGATTTAGGCCTAACAATTGTACCGTTCTTGCTACCTGTTTTAATCTGATTCATAATTCTGAATTTGTTGTGATGATGATGATGTTCATATGTTGTTCTTTCATGTTTGATGCTGCTGTTACACTGTTCTTTAATGTTCTTGCTATTTGTTAATCTTTTCAGCACTATTTAATGTCATATGAACTGATTCTCTTGCTGTTTATTACCCGGGAACATCCAATTTTAGCCGAAATACTGCCCAAATTTTTTCAGCAAATTATTTCACTCAACTATCATTCATGAATTGGTTTTCGCAATTTAAAGTTTTGCGCTATTTGGTTTCAAGGTAGCCAATTCATGGATGAATGGGCTTGCATTCTTACTCTTTCTGGTTCCCGGATTACTAAATTGTATTATTGATGATTTCTTTTTCGTTTTGCAAAATTTTTTAAATTATCATCAATAAACTGAAATCTTTACTTGAATATGAGTTGATTGTTCTTCAAGTATTTGAATTTATTGTTAACTAGGAAACCCATTATCATGCCACTTACTTTAACTTTCTTTTTACCTCCTAACTACTTTAACTTTCTAACTTTTCTATTAGCTTTCAACTAACCACTTTAACACCACCTTAAGGCATGATTACTGTTTATTTTTTCTAATTAACAAGAATTCCACATATCATATATTTTGGATTGTGATTTTTACTTTGAGACTTTTCACTTGCATACAATCCAAAATTTACTTATCTTTAACTCATTTCATCCTTTTATTGCTCTTTTGCCTTTATGCTTATATTGATTACATCCTATTTGCCTACCTATTTTCCTGCTTTACTTCTTAAAATATATCCTGGAATTTCTGAATTTCAAGATGTCTGACCCTAAAAGCAAAGGAAAGGGCAAAGCAACCACTGGAAAAAGGAAAAGAAGCGAATCCTCTACCTCTATATTAGACATCCTTCATGATGATTCCTGGCGGGAAAAGAACTTTACCCCGCAGGAAGAGGCTGATCAGTTGGTGCCTGCCACTGACCCAGAAAAATTTGCAAACAAATACTGTGAGCTGAAATACCCTGTTTTTGCCACTTTCATGAACCTATACCTGGAAAGGACCCTCAAAATTCCGGAAGAACTCAAACAATACACTTCAGACCAAATTAAACAGAGAGGCTAGTTCTTCTTGGAAAGGAACTTGACTGAGATCAACTAATCCTGGGTCAGAGAATTCAATTATAACTACTTCAAAACATCCTTGGATGCAGTTCAGCTTAGAGGCAAGCAGATTCTGATTACTAAGGAAGCAATAGAAGAAATCCTCCAGCTCCTACCTCAATCAAATCAGCCAAATGGTTACCAAAAGGCTGAGGAGGATATGCGATTTATGAAATTTGACTGGGACGCAGTAAAGTAGAGAATTGCTATTGATCCTACTGTCCCCTGGGTCATAGAAAAATCCACAGTGGCCCCCAAAGGAATTAAGATCATTTATCTGAATGATGAGGCTCAGCTTTGGCAGCAGATTTTGAGTAACTATGTGATGTCGAGCACTCATGAGACAGAGGTGCCAGCTGCTATGATTACCCTCATCTGGTGTGTGATGGAGGGAAAGGTATTATATTTGCCCCGCTTCATCCGGTATTACAGGCCAAAGTCCATGTTAGAGGCACCCTCCCTTTCCCATACTTGATTACTCAGCTAGGCCGCCGTGCTGAGGTGCCCTGGGAGCTAGCAGATGAGAAGCCAACTACCGCTGACTGCAAGATGATCATCCCGCACAGTAAGAAGTTTCAGGCTTTGGGCTACAGACCTCCATTTCTCACTGCCTCTGCTGAGGCAGCTACATCTTCTGCTGCCCCTTCTGCATCCACTGCCCCACCAGCTACTACTACACCCTCACCTGCTTCAGAGCCCATTTACCACCTCGTGCATCGTTTATTTGACCAGTTGGACCAGATGGAGCACCGCAACCAGTGGCAATATGAGAGATCTGAGTGTCGCAGCAAGCGACGCTATGAGTACTTAAAGTTGATGATCCGATCTGGCCACCATGACATCCCCTCCGAGCCTGACACCCCTTCTGAGCCATCTGAGGAGGAGGCGGACGATCATGAGGAGGAGACACACGCAGAGGCTGAGCAAGCAGGATGTGAGCAGGCTACACCACACCATGACGAGCCCCATCAGATACAGCCGGCTGATCTTGAGATCTCTCTACAGGCAGAGCCCCCACTTCAGCAGGTAGACCCTCCGACACTCATCCAGATTGCAGAGCCTCAGACCACCACAGAGACACCTACTGCACATCCTCACACCCATCTCTGGCGTACTTTATTTTGGTGAACCACTTTCAGACTCTCTTTTTTTCCTATTTTGCTTATTTTTCTGTATTTCTATTTTTATTTTTATCTTTATTTTACCTTATCTTATTTATCTTCCGGTACTTACACATTTTTCTTTTACTTTATTTCTGCATTTTGCACTTTGTCTTATATATATTTATCTTAGATATTTCGTTTAGTTGCATTTTTAGCTTATTAAGTTGTGATATAGAATATTTGGATTAATTAGCTTAGTTTACCCTTTTAGCATACGATAATTTGGATTAATTGAAAATAAAAGAGTAAACTAGAGACTTTAGTATAACAGAATCATAACAATCCACACACTGTATATATATATATATAGCAATAAATGTGAGTTAGTTAACAACATTTCTTCAAGGAAGAACACTAAGATTTTAAGAGCCATCCTAAGATTCACATTGAGAATAATGGGAACTCTTGATTTCTACTTGCATGACATACATAACTGATATATGGTTTTGAGCCAAAGAACACACAACCTGTGAGTTTTTGAGCATAATTGTATGGTTACATTTAACCATAAAATTTCATTCTTGTGTGTTTCGCACTTCTTTTCTATGCTTGTAATCTTTACTTTGTTTTAATCTATATGTCCAATATAGAATGTAGATACATACCCACACATGATTGAGGCCATCATTTAAAAATTTTCCCTCACTTACCCCAAATAAGCCTACCTCCTACATCACCTTTGTTAGCCCCCTTGAACCTTTTAACCCCCTCTTGTTCTATAACCACATTACTAGCCTTAAGCAAAAAAACAATTTAAAAATCCCAAGTTGAATCCTTGGTTAGCTTAAGGTAGAAATTGTGATGCACACTAAGTGTGGGGAAACGTGGGAACATGGGTTGATAGGAAAGTATTAAATTAAATTAATAATCAGGATTTTGGGAGCATACTCATATGAAACCAAAATAAATGAAAATACCATGTGCATTGAAAATGTTATGTTTATGTAAAAAAAAATTATTTATTTAAATAATTAAATAAGGGGACAAAATTACCCCAATAATAAGTTTAGTAATCAATGCACATGGAAGTAAAATCAAAATAAAATTGGTGCATGAGTATGTGACACAAAAGTGGAAAAATTGGGAAGACCAGGATAGTTTTAAAATTTTATAGAGTATGTATATGTTAGGTGAGGTCTTAGACTAATCAAGAATTCAATTTATAGCTCACTTAGCCTCAAATATATACCCTTACCTTTACCTTGGCCCATTACAACCTTCAAAAAGACCTCATGATGTTTGTATATATACATTATATATTTGTTGATTGGTTAGATGAAGAACAAGGTTTTAGAAAGCAGGAATAGAAAAGAATAGAGTGATTAACCCCAAACATTGAGTGAATAGAGAATAAACACAAAATCAAGTAAGGGTTCAATAGCTCATCTCCATATATCTTTGTTTAATTATTTAACTGTCTTGCTAGTTTGTGAAATATTTTAACCCAACTCAATTGTGAAAGTGCTTTAACATGATATAGGCTTGGCTATATGATTCCTTGGAGAATATGACTCAAATTAACCACATGTAAGCTCTATATATATAGGTGGATAGTAATTAGAATTGCATTATTCATTTAGGTAGTTTGCATTTAGAATAGATTGCATTGCATAAGATTCCACCATTCTAACTTTACCCTTTCTCTTGGATTTAGCATGAGGACATGCTATTGTTTAAGTGTGGGGAGGTTGATAAACCCCTATTTTATGATTTATCTTGTGCTCAAATTAAGTGTTTTTATCAATTCTTCACCCACTTATTTATATGAATTGCATGGTTTTACTTTCCCTTCCTTATTTTATGATATATGTGAAAAACATGTTTCCTATGCTTTAAAAATATTAAATTTAATTACCCTTCATTACCATTCGATGCCGTAATTTGTGTGTTAAGTATTTTCAGGTCTCATAGGGCAGGAATGTCTTAGAGAACAGAAAGGAAACATATAGAAATGGAAGGAAAGCAAAAAAATGGAGTTTTAAAGAAAAGGCAGCGACGCAAACGCATGGATGATGCGGACGCATGCCTAGCGCGAAATGGCATCGACGCAAACGCGTGACTGACGCGGAAGCATGCCTTGAGCAGAATGCAAATGATGCGTACGCGTGACTGACGTGTACGTGTGACAAGGAAAAACTCCAGATCACGCGAACACGTGACCCACGCGCTCGCGTGACAGACGCCACATATAAGAATCTGCAGAAAACGCCCCCAACGATTTCTGGACCCTTTTTCGGCCCAATTTCAAATCCAGAAACACAGAATATAAGTCAGAGAATGGATGAATCATAGAAGAATGGAGAGTCAACTCATACAACATTCATAATACATAATTTTAGGATTAGATGTAGTTTTAGAGAGAGAGGCTTTCTCCTCTCTCTCAAGTTTAGGATTAGGATTTCAACTTCTTCTCAGGTTCAATGTTCCTTTAATTTATTTTCTACTGTTATTTATTCCATTACTTTAATTGTTATTTATATTTTCAATTTGGCTTATGAACCATTCATGTTAGGATTTTCTTAATTAATATAAATTGAGCTATTTCAGATATAAGATCGTTTTATTCTATTTATGTTATTGATGTTTTCGATTTATCCAAATTATTTTTATTCGAGTAGATTTTCTTCCCTTTTGGCTTTGGTTGATTAATTGGTAACACTTGAGTTATCAAACTCAGCTGTTGATTTAACTTGGAGTTGCTAATTGATTCGAATCCCTCTAAAGCTAGTCTTTCCATAGGAGTTGACTATGACTTGAGGTATCAAGTTGATTAGCCCACTTGACTTTTCTTTATTTAGTAAGGATTAACTAAGTGGGAGCAAAAGCCAATTCTCATCACACCTGATAAAGGATAACTAGGATAGGATTTCCAGTTCTCATACCTTGCCAAGAGATTTTCTAATTATTAATTTATTTTTCTTGTCATTTAAATTGCTTTCCCCTTATTTCCAAAAACCAAAAAATATACAATTTTCCATAACTAATAATAAATCATATTGCCCTGCAATTCCTTGAGAAGACGACTGACGTGGCGGAAATTGGCGAGTTAAAAAATCACTGTAAGAGATGCGTTGCAAGTATATTTCTTAACCAACCAAAAATCCACTTATCTATTTAGAAGGGGTTGTCACAAAATTAGAATTAAAATACTAGGAGTATGAATCCCAGGTCATCTCCCAACGAGTTGCAGAAAGATGTGCTATTTTATTAATCAGATGTTTTCCAAAAGGGTTTGAGTTTGATAGACAAGAAATTAAATCAGAGAATTTATTTAATTTAAATAAAAACCTTGACCGGGAGTAGATTAGTTGGAAGCCCTATCTTTGATGGAGTTTTCCCAAGATCAAAGTGATAATTGAAGGTTGTTCTGCTTAGTTATCCTTTACTAGGTAGAGGAAAGTCAAGCAAGTTGGAAGGCAATTTCTATTCACAAGTCCTAATCCTCTCCCTTGGGAAGGACTAGTGTCAGTGACTAGAGGGCGATCCAACAATAAACCTAATTACA
>NC_029789.2:70751290-70808049 GCF_000816755.2 Arachis ipaensis | reverse complement strand
TACTAGGTAGAGGAAAGTCAAGCAAGTTGGAAGTCTATTTCTATTCACAAGTTCTAATCCTCTCCCTTGGGAAGGACTAGTGTCAGTGACTAGAGGGCGATCCAACAATAAACCTAATTACAATTTTTCTCTTGAGCATTCCAACTCAAGGTTCTCCCTTCAATCATCTCCCAATTAAGTTATGGAACTACTCGCTCATTATGAACGTAAATTTCACAAAATAAGAAAGAGAAATAAAGAGAGACATGATGAATAATAATCCAAAAGATCAATTGAAAAATAAAAATAGTTCTTGTATTAATAAATTCTAAAAATAATCCAAAAGTGATTCTGAACAGAATAAGGATATGAAAGAGTAAGTGACAAGTAAGGAAAACAAACTAGAATGATGAAGTCTTGACGGAGGTAATAACTCTTCTCAATATCCCAATCCAAAAAGCAATAAAATCAAAATTCTAAAAACTATGAATGTGTAGAGAGAAAAACCTAGAGGAGGAGTAAATTCAGATCTAAAACTAAAATTATGCAGAATGAATGTTGTCTCTGGTCTCTCATGTTCCCTGGCTCTAATCTGCTTTTCTGGGCCAAAAATTGGGTCAAAACAGGGCCCAAAATTGCCCCTAGCGAATTCTGTAGATTCTGCAGATTGTGCACGTCATGCGATCGCGTCATCCAGCGTTTTGCCTTGCCACGCGTGCGGGTCGTCCATGAATTCGCGTCACTTGTGCAGTTTCCAATCCATGCGTTCGTGTCAGACATGCGAGCGCGTCACTGCAATTTCCTCTATTTCGCGCGGTCGCGTGAGCCATGCATCCGCGTCACTTCTCGTTGGTCATCTCCTCCATTTCTTTTGTTCCTTCTATTTTTGCAAGCCTCCTTTCCAATCTCCAAGTCATTCAGGCCCTATAAAGCTTGAAACACTTAACACACAGATCACGGCATCGAATGGAATAAAGGAGAATTAAAATACATAATTAAAAGTTTCTTGGAAGCAAGTTTTCAATCATGGAGTAATTTTGGGAAGGAATTGTAAATACATGCTAAATTAATGAATAAGTGGGTAAAGATTCGAAAAAACCACACAATTAAACACAATATAAACCATAAAATAATGGTTTATCAACCTCCCCACACTTAGACATTAGCATGTTCTCATGCTTAGTTAAAGGAGATAAAATAAAGGGTAAAGTATACTTTTTGTCCCTGAAGTTTGCTAAAAGTTTAAAAAATATCCCTAAGTTTGGATTTGTTTCAATTTTGTCCCTTAAGTTTTCGATTTGCATCAATTTTACCCTTATTACTAATTTTTTGATAATTAATATTTTTCTTTCTAAATATACCCCTTTTATTATACCTATCATCATCATCATCACAACCCTCTGTCTCTCTTTCTTTCTCTCTTTTCATCTTCACCGTCCTCTCCACCCCCATCATCATCACAACCCTCTGTCTCTCTTTCTTTCTCTCCATCTCCATCACCACCATCTCCGTTGAGCCCAATCTTTGATAACCACCACCCTTTTTCTTCTTCTTCGCAGAAACCCAACAACAACGAAGCCATCGCTCTTCCTCCTTCTCTGTTAGCAAACCCAGCCTCATTAATTATTAGTACTAGTTGGGTTAATACCTTTTTTTTTGTTTCCAGATTTCACACAAAGCAAAGCAAAATCCTTTTGCTGCCACACCAACCTGAAACCCTGACCCCAACAACAAAGTTTCTTCCTTTTTTTTTGTTTCTAGATTTCACACAAAGCAAAGCAAACTCCTTTTGCTACCACACCAAACTGAAACCCTGACCCTAACAACAAGGTTTCTTCCTTTCAATATTACTCGTACTATACCTCATTGCAAAATTAATAACACAAAAATTAAATGACAAATAACTAAACATGATCCATTTCAACACACTTCTTCTCATTTCTCAAAATGCCAACATCCAAAACAAATAAATTTATCATCATGACCATGATCATACTCCAACCTCTTCCCTTTTCCCAAAAAAAATTAAAAAAATTAAAAAAAGAGAGAAAATAAGAAGAAAAGGAGGATGAGAGAAAAGAACACATCTTTAAACACCTGCATCATCAAAAAGTATGGTTTTTTTTAAAACTTCTTTGTTGGACAAAAATGCATGCTTTTTGAAATTTCAATGAACATATTGAGAGTGAAAAGTGGTAAGAGCATTGCTAGAGGGATCCTGCGAGAAGAGCTCCTCCAAAAACCGGTTCTATAGAACCTATCCCACATCTCATTCTCTGTTTGCTAACAGAGAAGGAGGAAGAGCGATGGCTTCGTTGTGTCTGGATTTGCGCGAAGAAAAAGAAAAAGGGTGGTGGTCATCGAAGATTGGGGCTCAACAGAGATGGTGGTGATGGAGATGGTGGTGATGGAGATGGAGAAAAAGAAAGAGAGACAGAGGGTTGTGATGATGATGGGGGTGGAGAGGACGGTGAGGATGAAAAGAGAGAAAGAAAGAGAGACAGAGGGTTGTGATGATGATGATGATAGGTATAACAAGGGAGGGGTATATTTGGAAAGAAAAATATTAATTATCAAAAAATTAGTAATAAGGATAAAATTGATGCAAATCGAAAACTTGAGGGACAAAATTGAAACAAATCAAAACTTAGGGATATTTTTGAAACTTTTAGTAAACTTCAGGGACAAAAAGTATACTTTACCCTAAAATAAATGAGTAGGAACATGTAAAACTCATGCAATGCAATGCAACCCATATATGTGAATACAACTATATGATTCTTGTCCACTTGGTCAAAAGTAAATAAGCTCTTCAAGACAATCACAAATCAAATTCCACTAATTCAATTCTTATACAGTAACAACAGATAAAAATGCAAGAAGGTAGCTCATGAAAGCAGGAAACATAGAATTTAAGCATTGAACCCTCATTGATGATGTATGTACACTCTAGTCTCTCTAGTGTATAGGGCAATCACTCTATCCTTCTCTAATCATGCTTTCTAATTTCTGTTCTTCTCCTAACTAATCAACAATATTTAATATACCAATGTAAACATCATGAGGTCTTTTCAAGGTTGTAATGGGGCCAAGGTAAGGGTAAGGGTACATATATGGCTAAGTAAGCTTATAAATTGAATTTTTAATTAACCCAAGCTTTCACCTAACACACATATATATTCTATATAACTTAAATTTCAGACCTAGCTACCCAGAAATTCCTTTTCACATTCCTTACTCATGTATTAACTTTTATTTTAATTTTATCATATATGCATTGATCCTTGCATTTTAACTTAGCATTGGGGTAATTTTGTCCCCTTATTTAATTATTGAATATTTTTGAATTTTTTTAACATTAAAATAAACACAGCTTATCAATGCACATAGAATTTCAATTTTATTTTATAGTTTCACATGAGTAGGTACCCAAATTTCGATTATATTATCATGACACATTCCCTTATTAACTTTTGTTCCCACATCTTCCCATACTCAGTTAACACACAATTCTATCTCAAGCTAACCAAAGATTCAATTGGAATATATAATTATTTTTCCGCTTAAGGCTAGTGATGTGGTAAAATAAAGAACAAATGGGATTTAAAGGCTCAAAGTGGCTAACAAAGGTAACTTAAGGGGTAGGCTTAATTTGGATAAGTGAGATAAACAATTAATGGCCTCAGTCATATGCAATCATATAAATATATTAAACATTGGACATATAGGATGAAACAAAATATAGATTACAATCATAGAGAAGTGAACACACAAGAATAAAATATTTATGGTTAAATAATGTAACCATGTGTTTAGGCTCAAAGTCTCACAGGTTGTGTGTTCTTTAGCTCAAAAACCATGTTTCAAATACAACTTCAACCAAATTTAACATAAAAGTTTTGATTAAAATTAGTGAAATTTTGTTCTAAAAATAGGGTCTTAGAAGAAACTTATTATCTTTTCAATCAAGTAGAACATGCATTCAACTAACCTATTACTATGCGATTTATCCTATTCTACAAAAGAAAAAACTAACTAAATATCCTATTTTATTGGTGTTAGGGAAGAGAAATTACCTCCGGAAATCAGGTACTGACCGACCTCCTCACACTTAAGGCTTTGCACCGTCCTCGGTGCCATCTGTCAGGAACAAAGGTGGGTTGGTAGCAGTATCTCCACAGTCGGGACCGTCATGGCTCCCTGTGCTGGTAAATAAAGTGGAGTCTGGGGTGTCTAAGTCTCTGTATTTTCCTTTAAGTAGCTCCTTGAGGTATGTGAATCGGCGCTTGTTACGGCGCTCTCTTAGCTTTGATTTATGTTCCTGCTAATCCAACCTCTCAAGTATCTGGTGGAGCAGTTGGTTTGTTGTAAGTGCTTGTGGTGTTGAAGGAGGAATGTCTTCAGCCGGTTCAGTAGGCTGGCTTGTAGTGGCTGCTGGAAGTCTAATATATTTCCCGTTAGGGACGTACTGATCATCCCGTGGAAGCATGGCTTTGGTGTCTCTAACTTTGTAAGAGACTCCGGCTACCGAGACGAGATCTAAAACCAAGGCGGGAAAAGGTAAGTTGCCCGCAATTTGTACGTGTCACATAGCATTCCGGATGTGTCTTGGTAGGTTCAAAGGCTGGTCTGTTGATGCACATAAACTTGTTATGCTACGATTTAGGAAATTGCACAATCGGCAAAATTCCTTCCGGCAAGTGCACCGGTTATCGTCAAGTAAAAACAAGGATGCACCATAGTAGAATGGCCATGTCTGCAGTGAAGGAGGACTCGTGGGTGCTCTCGGAAAGACGTAATGGGACATAATTTGTGCCCATACGCGAGCCTCCAAGGTAAGTGCAGAAGTCAAATTAGTACATCTGGCGCTTGAGTGCGGCCTCTTGAAATGCATCCAGTCCTTCTAGAGTGGGGGAAGATCTAAAGCTCGCTAAATGGCCTCTTCTGTAATGGGGACTTGTTTCTGACAGACATAGACAGACTACAGGGTTGGCAGGTGGAAGTTAGAGAAGAACTCGACTACCCAAGAAAGATTAACCTGCCGTGGCTGTCTCTATAGGAAACCCCAGTGTCTGCGTTCAATTTGCGGCTCAACAAATTTAGCAATACGGGTCTGGAGGATAAGAAGGTATTCGTTATTGTAACTCGTTTCTACCAGGATGGGGAACATCTGCGCACAGTAGCGATTGGGAAATCGCGCAGTGTCCTTTGCTGGGAAGGCTTTCTCTTTTTCGTCAACCTTGATAATCCTCTTAATTCTTTTTATTGAGGGCTTAACTGCAGTTGAAGATGGCTCAACCACTAATGCTCTTTCTGTTCCTCTCCTTGCTGTTGATTTGGGAGTAGCTTTCTCCTTGCCTTTCTTGGTGGCCATCCTAAAAGAAAGAAAATAGAAAGTATGTTAAAATGTCAAGGGTTAGAGCAAGGAAGAGAACGGGAAATGTGGTAATTAATGCACATTAAAAGATGAATGATGTTGACACATGGTCATGACTACATGTGAAAACTCATCAATGGAAATATAGCAAGTGCATATGATGACAATTAAATGCAAGTGTTTATTGACATGCAGGCAAAGGCATGAGTAGCATAGATCAAGCATTCAATGTTCAAGTTAGATTACCAAGCCTTTCAAACTAATAACCTTTTTGTAATGGCAATTATATTGAATTAAAAAAATAAAAGAAGGGTTTTTGTGAAAAGCAAGCATTTTAGAGGAGTAGGATAAAAGACATCGAAAAATAGTGCACAATGCCATACGGGCGTTTTCACAAACACATAGCATGCATAGTAAATAAGCTAGAGAAAATAATAAATTGGACATGCAAGCAACCCTTAAAAATCAATATATAATTGCCAAACAATTTTGCAACAATCCACAAGCATATAATAAGAAACAATAACCCAAATAAATTTCCAACACCAATTAAAAGAAAAAGAAAGAAAAAGAAAACATGGATAATGAAAGTAAAAAGAAAAGAAAAGAACAGAAGAAGGAAACATAAAATTAAGAGGAAGAATAAAAAAGTAAGGAGGGAAGAAGAAAAGAAAAAAAACCTTGATAATGGTGGTGAGAGAGAGAAAGTAGAAAGTGAGAAAGAGGGAAGAAGGAAGAAAAGGGAAGAAGGAAATAAGGAGGGAAAAGAAAAAGTAGGATTTTGGGAAGAGAAAGATAAGATATTTTGGCAGATTAGGGTAAGCTATGCGGCGCAAGCGATGCGGACGCGTGGGGCACGCGTTCGCGCTGATGGCGCTTATATGAATCGACGCGGTCGCATCGGTCACGCGGACGCGTGACTCGTTTGGTGATACTGGCGCGAGGGCAGCCTCGCACTCGCACAACTCTCTGTTCGAAATTTATTGTTGCCAAATTCCAGGGTGACGCGGTCGCGTGGTGGACGCGATCATGTTGGTGGCCAATATTGGAATATGACGCGAACGCGTGGGGCGCGCGTTCGCATGGTAGGGCTTGTGCGCCTAGCACCAGTCCAGCACCACTGCAGCACAACTTTCGGCCATGCACCCTTTCTTACGTCGATTTTTAGGTAACGCGTCCACGTGGGTGACGCAGACGCGTGGGAGGCATTTGTCCCACATGACGCGGACGTGTCAGCGACGCGGTCGTGTGGAGGAATTTGTGCCCAAGGCACGCCTCCAGCCATGCTCCCACGTGACTTTCTGTTCGATTTAGTTTTCTTGCATACTCACCTGCGACGCGGACGCGTCGGCGACGCTGTCGCGTCGCGTGCCCCCCCTTTTTTTATGCAATTATGCAAATGGAGATGTAAACTATTTGTGCTAATAATGAGAAGAGTTATTAAAAGAGAAAATTAAGAAGAAAGAAAGGAACGATCATACCATGGTGGGTTGTCTCCCACCCAGCACTTTGCTTTAACGTCCTTAAGTTGGACGCTCCACTAGCTCAGTCTTCTGCTGTGGGTGGATCCTCCAAGAGGAAGATTTATAACTCCTTGTTTTTCGTCACCTTCTCACCATGATATAGCTTTAAGCGATGTCCATTAACTTTGATGAATTCAGATCTTGAAGGATGACTCAGGTGAAAAACTCCGTATGGCTCAGCCTTCTCTACTCTATATGGACCTTCCCATTTTGATCTCAACTTGCCTGGCATGAGCCTCAGTCTAGAGTTGTAAAGGAGGACTAAGTCCCCAGGTTGGAACTCTCTCCTCTTGATGTGCTTATCATGCATAGCCTTCATCTTTTCCTTGTACATCCTCGAGTTCTCATAAGCTTCTAGGCGATGGCTTTCCAATTCCTGCAGTTGCAACTTCTTTTCAGCTCCGGCTTTCTCAAATCCCATGTTGCACTCCTTTACTGCCAAAAGGCTTTGTGCTCTACTTCAACTGCGACGTGACAGGCTTTTCCATAAACTAAGCGGAAGGGACTCATCCCAATGGGTGTCTTGTATGCAGTTCTGTATGCCCAGAGTGCATCTTGTAGCCTGGTGCTCCAGTCTCTTCTATGAGGTTTGACTATCTTCTGCAATATACGCTTTATCTCTCTGTTTGACACCTCGGCTTGTCCATTAGTTGGGTGATGAGTCCAGTACAAGCACAAGCCACCATGACAAGGAGCTCATCAAATGTCCAACTTAAAGACTTTAACTAAAAGTGCTAGGTGGGAGACAACCCACCATGGTATATTCTTTCCTTTTTGTTCTTAGTTTTATTTTATTTTATTTTCATTTGTTTTCATTCATAATTTCTGCATAGTCATCTGCATTTTGCATCTTGCATTCTGCATACTGCATTCAAAAAAAATACGCACGCGACGCGTAAGCGTCGCTGACACGTCCGCATCACAAGTGCATTGAAAAAAAAATTGAATAGAAAGTCACATGAAAGCGTGGCTGGAGGCGTGCCTTAGGCACAAGCACACCCACGCGACCATGTCATTTTGGAAACGAGCCTCCCATGCGTCCACGTCACCCACGCGAACACGTGCCCCTAAAAATCGACGTAAAAGAGGTGTATGGCAGCAAGTTATGATGAAGCTGGGCTGGAATAATGCTGGAAGCACTAGCCCCATCACGCGACTGCGTTACCCACGCGGCCGCGTCGTCCTCAAAGCATGGCCATTAACGCGATCGCGTCGATCACGCAATCGTGTCACCCTAAAATTTGGCAAAATGGGTTTTAAACAGAGAGTTGCGCGAACGCATGGCTGCCCTCACGCCATTCGCATAAATTAGGTCACGCGATAGCGTGACCCATGCGTCCGCGTCACTTGAAAATCATCGCACACCATGCGATCGCTTGACCCACGCGTCCGCATCATATGCGACGCACAGTTTTACTAGATCAGCGCCAACTATCTTATCTTTTCTTCCCCAATCCTAATTTTTTTCTTCTCTCTTTTATACTTCTTTCTTCATTCTTTCTTACTTTCTTCTTCTTCTTCTCTTTAACCTCTCATCCCTCTTCACTTCCATTCTATTTTATTTAATTTATTTGCATACTTTCATTCATTGCATTTTAATTTTGTGCATATTTTTATATTCTTTTCTAAATTTATTATTTTTTCATTGGTGTTAAAATTTCTTATTTAACTGTTGCATCTTCTCTTGAATTATCTTGGTGCTTCAAGACTTGTTTTACTCTAGTTGGGTAATATTATGTAAGTCAATGCTCATCTTTTATGATACTTGTATTACTTTTTGCATTCACATAAACTTACACTGTCTCTCATTACCCACACTCTTCCCCCTTTGTTGTAATTTTTGCACTATTGATATGCCGTTTGCTCCTACTGTCTTCTCTTTGGCATGTTGTAGCTACCATGTAATTGAGACCCTTATTAGTTGGCATTACCCACTCATATTTTATTTATTTTCTATCATTATTTTTGGGTTCCTTTTTTTCTTTTCCTCTTCTTTCAGGATGGCCACCGGAAAAAGAAAGGAAAAGAACTTGTACATGGGGCAACAGACAAGTCCATCTGCACAATCTCTAGAGAAAAGCATCAGTTGTAGCAACCCGTCCACTTGCACATCTTAGCATGCACCGAGGATGGTGCAATCTTTAAGTGTGGGGAGGTCGATACCGATCTCATGGGTTAGTTACCTTCTTCTCAACACCAATGTTTTATTTTCTTTGTTTGTTTATTGTTGCATTTGCATGTTTGATTGCATATTTGTTTGATTTTGTGCATATTTTACCACTTGGTTAAAGTAATATTTTCTTTTTCAAGAATCTTTTTATAATATTTCACTAATTTAAATTGAAAATTTTTTTTGTTAAACTTGTTTGAAGACTATAAATTGGAACATGGTTTAAAGCTAGAACACACAACCTGTGAGATTTTGAGCTTACTTATATGGTTACATTATTTAATCATAAATTTTTATTCTTGTGTGTTTTCTTCCCTATGATTACAATCTTTACTTTGTTCCATTTATATGTCCAATATTTAGTGTATTTACATGCTTGCATATGATTGAGGCCATTATTTGATTTTTGCTCACTTATCCCAAATAGCCTACCCTTTCAAATACCTTTGTTAGCCACTTTGAGCCTTTTTATTCCCCTTGTTCTATATTTTACCACATCACTAGCCTTAAGCAGAAAAACAAATTAAATACCACAATTGAATCTTTGGTTAGCTTAAGATAGTGTGTTAACTAAGTGTGGGGAAACTGTGGGAACTTGAGTTAATGAAAGTGTATAGTGTTTCATTGATAAAATATTGGAAATTTGGGTGCCTACTCATGTAAAACAGAAAAATTAAAAATCCATGTGCATTGATATGTTATTTTTGCCTTTATGTCTTCATAAAAAAGAAAAGAGAAAAAAAATTCAGAATATATATATATATATATATATATATATGTTCAATAAATAAGTAAATAAATAAGGGGACAAAATTACCCCAATGCTAAGTTAAGTTAAGAAAAAGATCAATGCATATGTGATAAAAAAAAAAATTTGATACATGAGTATGTGAAATATACAAAAGTGAGATTATTGGTAGCTAGGCATAATTTTAGAATTGTATAGAGTATGTATATGTTAGGTGAGATCTTAGACTAATCAAGGATTCAATTTATAGCTCACTTAGCCATATATATACCATCACAACCTTGAAAAGGCCTCATGATGTTTGCATTGGTACATTAAATTTTTGTTGATTGGTTAGATGAAGAATAAAGTTTGGAAAGCATGACTAGAGAAGAGTAGAGTGATTAACCCTAGACACTTGAGAGATTAAAGTGAGGGTTCAATGCTTGATTTCTATGTTCCCTGCTTTCATGAACTGTCTTCTTACAAGTTTACCTGTCTTTTATTGTATAATTTGAATTAGTGAAATCTGATTTATGTCTGTTCTTGGAGAATTTGATTTACTTTTAACCAAGTAGGTAAAAACATCTTAGCATGTAGTTGCATTCATATAGATAGGTTGCATTTCATACATTCTACCATTCCCCTCTACTCTTTTAGTTCTCTTGAGCTTAGCATGAGGACATGCTAATGTTTAAGTGTGGGGAGATTGATAAACCACTATTTTATAGTTTATCCTATGCTCAATTGAATGGTTTATATAAATTCTTTACTCACTTATTCATATGATTTGCATGGTTTTACATTTTCCTTCCTAATCTTGTGCTATGTTTGAAAACATGCTTCTTTGAGCTTTAAATTTGCTATATTTAATCCTCTCTTATTACGATTCGATGCCTTGATATGTGTTTTAAGTGATTTCAGGGATAATAGGGTAGGAATGGCTTGGAGGATGGAAAGGAAGCATGCAAAAGTGGAAGGAATACAAGAAATTGAAGAAATTACTAAGCTATCCAACCTGACCTCTTCGCACTCAAACGGTCATAACTTGAGCTACAGAGGTCCAAATGACGCGGTTCTAGTTGTGTTGGAAAGCTAACGTCTGGGGCTTCGATTTGATATATAATTTGCCATAGTAGCCATAGAGCTAGGTGACGCAAATGCGTGCTCTACGCGGACGCGTCATAGTGACAAAAATCAGCGTGTTTGAATTCGCAACCAGCGAATTCTGGGCTGTTTCTGGCCCAGTTTCTGGCCCAGAAAACACAGATTAGAGACTTTAAAGTGGTGGAATCCTTTCATTCATCAATCAAGCTTTAATATACACAATTTTAGGATTAGATGTAGTTTTAGAGAGAGAGGTTCTCTCCTCTCTCTTAGGATTAGGATTTAGGATTTCTATTATGTTTAGGCTACTTCTCTCAATTTCCAGGTTTAATGTTCCTTTTATTTATTTTTCCAATTTAATTTATGAATTCCCATGTTAGATTTGATTTCTTTATTTAATATAATTTGAGGTATTTTAGATTTAAGATTTCTTTCTTTTATTTATGTTACTGTTTCTTCCAATCCGAATGCATTTTTATTCGAGTAGATTCTCTTCCCTTTTGTCTTTGGTTAAGTAATTAGTAACACTTGAGTTATCAAACTCAGCGGTTGATTGAAATTGGAATTCTTTGCTGATTAATTTGTACTCCAATAACTCTAGTCTTTCCATAGTAGTTGACAAGGACTTGAGGATCAAATTAATTAGTCCACTTGACTCTCCTTTGTTTAGCAAGGGTTAATTAAAGTGGAAGCAGAATCCAATTCTCATCACACCTGATAAGGATAACTAGGATAGGACCTCAATTTCTCATACCTTGCCAAGAGATTTTTCTAATTATTAATTTATTTTTCTTGTCATTTAATTTACTTGTTCCTTATTTGAAAACCCAAAAATATACAATTTCCATAACCAATAATAAATCATACTTCCCTGCAATTCCTTGAGAAGACGACTCGAGGTTTAAATACTTTGGTTATAAATTTTATTCGGTTTTGTTACTTGTGACAACCAAACTTTTGTACGAAAGGATTCTCTGTTGGTTTAGAAACTATACTTACAACGCGATTATATTTATAAAATTTTTTTACCGATAGAAAATCCCGATCGTCAGGAGGCAAGCTCGGGCCATCCCACGCGCTAAGGCCGCTCAAGGTTTGAGCGTAGCGTTCACTAAGGGAACGCCCATGAGGAGGCGCTCAACCAAAGGAAGCCAAGCGCTCAAATTTGGAGCGCAGCACTCAATAAGCGAGCGCCAAGAGAGGAAGGACGCACTAAAGGTGCACGTTGAGGGAGTGAATGGGGTGTTCACTTTGCCAACTGAACGCTCCACTGGGAGCATCAATTAAGCATGCATTCTGACCCACTTCTACAAGGCCAAACCAGCAAAAGCCCCAAAGCAAGCAAAGCCCATTGACATGACTCAAAGACACAAGAAATACTTAGATTAGGAATTTCATTTAAATTGTAATTTGTTTTCAATTTCAATTTCATGTTCATTTTGTAAAGCCTATATAAAGGCATCAGTTTCATTTCATTAGGGAGAGCTAGGTTAGGCTGCTAGGCAGTAGTAGGACTAGCAGTAGGAGTAGAATAGAAGGCTCTCTTTGATACACTTTTACATTTTAATTGCATTGAATTCAATTTACTCTTATTGCAAATCTTAATCTTATGCACTTTTATTTCTCTGCAAGTTTACATTTCTGCTCATGATTCGATCTGATTTAATTCTTCCTGCAATTATGTGCAATTATGTTCTTCTGCAATTTCACATTTCCGTTCACGTTGAGCTTGATTTACTTTCCTGTACATTTACATTTACTGCAATTGTTCTAATTGATTGATCTATTGCTTGGTTTAAATTCCCAACAACCCATCCCCTTTACATTTGCTGCACTTTACTTTTCTTGCTCTTTAAGATTTTGTCAATTTACTTTATGCATTTTACAATTCTTGCAATTCATGTTCTATTGCTTCAATTTTCATTCAATTCATCACTGTCTGCTTGACTAAACTGATCACTCACTAAAGTTGCTTGCTCCATCAATCCCTGTGGGATCGACCTCACTCTAAGTGAGTTATTACTACTTGATGTGACTCGATACACTTGCCGATGAGTTTGTGTGGAATTCTAATTTTCACCATTAATTTTTTGGCGCTGTTGCCGGGGATTGATATAGATCGACAATGATTAAGTGGGTGAGAAGTCTAGATTAAGCATTTTCTTTGTTTTTGTCCTTTTTAATTTTCTGTTTTCTGCTGAAACCAATGTGTTTGTGTTTTTGCCTCATTAAGCAAATCTCATCTGAGACATGAATTTCGATTTTAATTGGTGATTTTTTTACAAAATTCAAATGGAGTTCAACTCATCTTATAATCAAACATATTTTATGGGATATTTCCCACCATCACTAATCTCTAATGGTGGATGGGAATATCACCAAGAAATTGCAAATTCTGAGCACTCCAATCCATGGAGATTTGCTCCAGAGCCACAAATTGATCAAGCAAATCACATGAGATATTTTCCAGAACCACAAAATGATTTACGTCATTATCCTCATGGTATTTGTGCATATCAACAAGAGTGTGAACAATCAAGTGAAAGGAATTTCCTCCCAGAGCCACAAAGTGAATCATACTGTTACGACACTAACACAAACTATGGCTGGGCAGGGAATTCTAATGCTCCATATGATATTCCGTAAGAGTCATCATCTCTTGATTATGCTTTCAATAAATTCATGCAAGATTGTCCCCCAATGCCACAAAGTGATCCACACCCTGATGAATTCTACAATGATTCACATTGTGGATGGGAGGATCAAAACCAAAAAGGAATTGATAGTTCATACTCCACTTATCAAGAGCCATTATCACTTGAGCAAACCTTCAATTCATTCATGCAAAAAACTTGAATCGACGCATACGCGTCAGTGACGCGTACGCATGGATGGGAAAAATGGCGATTCACGCGTAAGCGTGGAGTACGAGCACGCGTGAAAATGCCAACGTTGGAGGGAACGTTGGAGGTCCAACGCTGAGGCCAACATCCCCTGCATGGTTTTAAAGCTGTAAAATGAAATCTTTGCATCCACGCGCACGCGTGTAGGATGCGTACGCGTGGATGAGAATTTTTGCCCCTTGTGCGCAAACGTGCAAAGCATGCGTACGCGTGGATAGCAGAACGTTGGCCCTCTAACGTTGAGTCAAACGCCAATGATAGTAAAGTATCTTATTTTTCTGGTTTTCTTCTGAATAGCGTTTGAGTCAACGTTGGCCATCAAACGTTGACTCCAACGTGAAGCATCAGACTCTGCAATTCAAACCAATCTCTTCTCAATAGCAAGGGAAACCAATTGGAGCTAGTTTTAACCCAATTCCATCAAGCCCAAAAGCCCAATTCAGAGATTGAAGATCAATTGAAGAGAGTGTATAAATAGCTTAAAATTTAAGTTGAAAAGAACCTTTGGACCTTTTTCGGAACTTTTTCACTTTTGAGTTCAATTTTGCTTTCTGCAATTCTTTAATTTTCAGCAATGTCTCTTTCAATTGTAATTTCCATTTTGAGAGCTATGAAGAACTAAACCCCTTTCATTGGATTAGGGAGCTCTATTGTAATTCAATGGATCAATATTAGTTTCATTCTTCTTCTTCTTTCTTTTCTCTTGATTTTTGTTAGAAAGCTTTCGGTCTTAATTCAATTGGATAGTTGTCTTAAGAGATAAGCTATCCATAATTGGAATTCTTCGGAGCCTCGAGAGAGGAATGAAGAGTTCATGCTCGAATTGCTTTCTCACATTCGATTAGATTGGGGGTTGGATGGATATAGTGACATGTAATCCTACCAATACTTTGATCTATGAATTTTTGTGGTATAGTCAGTAACCGAACTTCAACTCTTCCCATGAGCAATTAAATCAAGACATTGGTCAATTGTTCATGCTTAGAGAGATTGGTGAGCCAAGACATTAGGATCCAATCATCTAAGATTACCAAGCAATGTCAATGAATGCATTGATTGAGGAAGAGATGAAAATGATTTGATCCGGAGAATTCAATATCTCCTGAAACCCAATGAATCCCCATCTCTGATCTACCCGTTCTATTTACTTTTTACTCTTTAATTTCATGCTAATTCCCATTCCCATTTTATTTCTTTCAATTTAATCTTCAGTCATTTTAATTTCAACAATTTAATTTCTGTTCATTTAATTTCTTGCAATTTAAGCTTCCTCTCAATTTACATTATGCAATTCTCAACCAAATCCGATTTCGCTCAACTAGTATAATTCTCCAATTAACATTTCTCAATCTACCAATCCCTATGGGATTCGACCTCACTCTACAGTGAGATTTTACTTGATGACAATCCGGTGCACTTGCAGGAAGGAAATTTGTTGAGAGGAAAATTTTTGTGAATCATCCCCTCTTCCCGAGTCTTCTACATCCGAGGAGGAGCATGCCGAGGAGCATGAGGCGGAGCCAGCTCATACAGAGGCACCATCACAGACACAAGCCACTCCGGAGGTTTAGCAACCACCTGAGGAGCCGCAGCCTGAGACCCAGCCAGATGCGACAGTTGACCCTCACCGTGAGCCACAGCAGTAGCATCGAGGATGATGCTTCGTTTTCAGTGTGGGGAGGTCACCGTTGTCGCCGTCGGTGGAGTAGCTATTTTAGGGAGATAAGTTCGGACATTTATCTTTTATTTTGTGCTATTCTTAGTATTTCGCACTTTACTTTATCGCACTTTTTGGATCATTGTATATATTAGTATTGTGGATACTTATATTCTAATTATTCCATTTTTCCTGCACCTTAGATTGGATACCTTTCTTATTTTTAGTAGATTTTCTTTACATAGTTGTTTTGGCTTGTTTTAGCTTTTTGGTTGTGATTAGAAAAATATTTTGGATTGTTGAAAATTAGTTGACCCTTTTTATATACGAAATGTGTTTTGATTGAAAAAGGGGTAAACTAAGGAAATCTTTAAATTTTCTCAATCACAACGTTGCATTAATAAGCTTAGTCAAAATGATGAAATTTTCCAAGAAATTTATTTATAGGGCACCACCCCAATTGATTGAAAAAAAATTTTTTTTTTTAGAACTTGCTTGAATTACATATATTGTGGAATATTATTTTTGAGTTAAGAACACAAGCTTGTGAGATTTAAACCTAATTGTGTGGTTACATTTTATAACCACTTATTTTCCTTCTTGTGTGTAATTGTTCTCTTTCTATGATTGTGATCCTTGATTTGTTTAATTCTATATGTCCATCATTCCTTGTAGACATGCACTCATATGATTGAGGTCATTGTTTTATTAGCTCACTTACCCAAATAGCTTACCTTTCACTCTCCATTGCTACCCAATTTTGAGCCTATGCTTAACCCAATTGTTCTTTATTTTAGCACATTACAAGTCTAAAGTGAAAAATAATAAAAGTTCCTTGTTTGGATCTTTGATTAGCTTAGGCTAGTGAGAGTGTTTATTATTCAAGTTTGGGGAGAATTGGGAACATTGGTTGGGATAAAAGGGTGTTTTTGTATTTCCATATTTGGGAATTGGGTGCATGCTCATGAACAGATTAAACGTATTAACCTTAGGCATTGATGTTCTTGTGTAAAAAAAAAAATAAAACAAAAATAAACAAGGGACAAAAACAATAAATAAGGGGACAAATGCCCCAATGTAAAGGTCAATAAAATCAATGCATAAGTGTTGTAAAATGAAGAAGAAATATAGGAGTATGTGAAAAAGACTGAAGAATGGGGGGTTGGGTTAGCAATTAATTGTATAGGTTTTTATATAGGTTGGGTGGGAAGTCTAGGTTAATCAAGGATTCAATTTTAGT
The DNA here is from genome assembly GCF_000816755.2 of Arachis ipaensis. Classification (NCBI taxonomy): domain Eukaryota; kingdom Viridiplantae; phylum Streptophyta; class Magnoliopsida; order Fabales; family Fabaceae; genus Arachis; species Arachis ipaensis. The sequence goes on along the minus strand of NC_029789.2, from coordinate 70,791,366 downwards.
CAACTTAACCATATATGACCCTACCTTGACCTTAACCCCATTACAACCCTATGTAAAGTCCTCATGATGACTGTATGCACGCATTGAATGATTGTTGATTGTTAGACGAAGAACAATTCTTGGAAAGCATGACTAGGAGAGAATTGAGTGAATCAACGCCTAAACACTTGAGTGATTAGAGTGGATACACATCCGGTGAGGGTTCGATTGCTCGATTACATGTTTCCACCCATGATCATCTTTTCTTGCATGTTTGTAAAATCTTTCAATGATTCAATTCAATTATGGGTTGATTTGATTGTTAATGCTTTAGCCCTTGTACTTATATGTATTCTTGGAAATTGATTGTTTTGACCAAGTAGATACATTCATGTAGATAGATTGCATTTAGATAGATTGCATATAGATAGGTTGTATATAGTTAGTTTGCATTGAATAAATGTTGATACCCTTTGCTTTTTTCTTGATTTTAGCATGAGGAGATGATTAGTTTAAGTGTGGGGAGGTTTGATGAACCCCAATTTTGTGGTTTATCTTGTGCTTATTTTAGGGGATTTTATCACCTTTTCCCACATTTATTCAATGAAATAGCATGGTTTTGTAATTCCCCTTTAATTTGTGCTTGAGTGTAAAAACATGCTTTTTAGGCCCTAAAATTGGTGATTTTAATTCACTTTAATTCCATCTGATGGCTTGATGTGTTTGTTGAGTAATTTCAGGTTCATAAGGCAAGTAACGGATGGAAGAAATGAAGAGAAAAGCATGCAAAAGGAATAATTCATGAAGAAGTGAGCTTTTGGAGAATTAAGGGCCATGCGCACGCGTCATGCACGGGTACGCATGCATTGGAGATTTTGCAAGCGACGCGCACGTGCCCTGCACGCTTACGTGTGGATAGGAGTTTTTGCCATCGACGCGCACGCGTCACCCATGCGTATGCGTGATGCTCGGCACGTGACCCACTTAAAGTGAAATCGCTGGGGGCAATTTCTGAGCTGCCCAGGCCCAATTCCAACTCGTTTCTAAGGGTATTTGATGCAGAATTGAAGACTGAGCAAAGGGGGAGCACTTAGTTATAGAATAGCATTATGTAGTTGAGTTTCTAGAGAGAGAAGCTCCCTCTTCTCTCTAGAATTAGGGTTCTTAGGCTTATTTCCATCTTAGATCTAGGTTTTGATTATTGTTATCATCTTGTTTTCTTTACAATTTCATGCTTCTACACTTTGATTCTCTTAGTTTTCATGTTAATTTCCCTTTTTTTTTGCCTCTTTTATGTTAATGAACTCTTGTTGGATTTGATTTACATTTAATGAAATTTGATGTTTGATGTTTCTTTTATTGATGATTTGAGTTGTGAATTTACTTCCCTTGCAATTGGTAGTTGTTAGATTTTAGTATTTTTGCACATTTCCTGTGCTTTCCATTTATACCCACTAAGTGTTTGACAAAATTCTTGGTTGGACTTTAGAGTAGATTTTGAGCATTCTTGGCTTGGAAAGAGTAATTGGGCAACCTTGGGGCATTAATACCCAATTTAGATTGGTGATCTAGAGTTGTTAGTTAATATCATCTCCGTTGACTCTAATCTCGTGCTAATTCAATTAGTGAGTTGATTAGGATTTTTGGATTAAGATTAGCTAGTCTTGTTTGACTTTCTCTCGTGGAAGATAATTCACACCTTCTTCCAATATTGGAGATGATGAAATAAGATAAATTCTTGTTAGGTATCGTTGTGATTAATGACTAGGATAGAAAGCCTATGATCTCAACTTTTTCCATGAATGTCTCTCCTTATTAATTGCTTTCTTTAGTTGTTTCCTTATTTTCTTGTCATTTAAATTCTTGCCCATCTAATTTCTTCTCTCTTTATCAATCAAACCCCATGTTCTTCATAGCCAATAATTGAGCACTTCATTGTAATTCCTTGTGAGACGACCCGAGGTTTAAATACTTCGGTTAATTCTTATTGGGGTTTGTACATGTGACAAAACCAATCTAAATTTGATGTGAGAGTTGTTTGTTGGTTTGGAGCTATGCTTACAACGAAGTTGTTGTTTCTTTAAGAGAAATTCTAGACCGATGATAATTAGCGCATATCAGATATCTATCCACGAAATTATCCATGTCTATAAATGTATTTCCCAGTGATACCATGACCAATCCAAGGAGGGAATGCAAGGCCATCACATTAAGAAGTGGGAAGGTGGTGAAGGAGCCATCTTCAAGCCACAACTTACAAGAAGAAGAGGCTGACAAAAACTCAGAAAGCAAAGATGAAGAAGAGATACATACACCTACCACACCAAAAGGGGTCTTGAAACCCTATGTGCCAAAAGCACCATACCCACAGAGGCTAAGAAAAGATGGAAAGGACAGTAAATTCTCCAAGTTCTTAGAGATATCCAAATAGCTCCAAATCAAGATACCATTTGTAGAAGCACTACAGTAAATGCCACTCTATGGTAAATTCTTAAAGGAGCTCATGACTAAGAAAAGGAACAAGATGGAAAAGGAAACTATAGTGCTCACAAAGGAATGCAGTGCTATGATACAGAAGAAGCTTCCCCAAAAGATGAAAGATCCTAGAAGCTTTCAAATCCCATGCATCATAGGAGACATTAGCATTAAGAAAGCATTGTGTGACCTAGGAGCTATCATCAACCTTATGTCCTTGTCCATGATGAAGAGAATGAGAATTGAAGAGGCCAAACAAATAAGAATGGCACTTCAACTAGCAGACAAAACATTCAAGTTCCCCTATGGAGTAGTGGAGGACTTGTTAGTCAAGGTGGATGACTTCATCTTCCCAACAGATTTAATAGTGCTTAATATGGAAGAAGAAGCCAATACATCAATCATACTAGGGAGACCATTTTTAGCAACTGCTGGAGCTATAATCAATGTATAAAAAGGAGAATTGGTCCTTAAGCTTCATGAGGAAAAGATGGTATTCAATGTGTTCACTACTATGAGCTACCCAAAGGAGTCCATTGGAGAGTGCATGATGGTAGATACAATGGAAGCACTGGTCCAAGGAGTTCTAGAAGAAGACAAGCTTGAAGATGCAATGGAAAAAGAGCAACAAACATGTAGTGAATTACCACAAGAAAGCATGGACAGCCCAATCATGCTAGACAAGGCAAAAAAGGAGAAGGTAGAACCACCCAAGCTGGAACTAAAGACTCTGCCTCCAAGCTTGAAGTATGCTTACTTGGGGAGTAATGACACTTATCCAGTAATCATTAATTCAACCCTGAGTAAGGAATAAGAGGAGGAACTCGTCAAGGTGCTGAAACAACAAAAGGATGCCACTTAGTGGACCCTCTCTGACTTAAAAGGAATAAGCCCTTCAATGTGCATGCATAAGATCCTTCTTGAGGAGGATGCCAAGCCATCAATCCAACCACAAAGAAGATTGAACCCATCAATGAAGGAAGACATTAACTAACTCATGGAACAACAAAGGCACTGGGAGGAGATGCAAGAAAGCATCAAGCAAATGCAAGGAAATATGGATCAAATCAGGGAGCAGCGAGGGCAATTTAATTGGGGAGAGATGCAAGGCATCCTCAACAAGATTATGGAGCAACAAATGATTTAACAGAGGAACCTTGCTGAGTTTAGGTCACTTTATGAAGCTAGAACTACTTCAAGAAGGCAGTATGATATAAATACACAATCAAAGCTGAATCACTTGTGCAATGCAATAGCCACCCTGAACCCAAAGTATCCAACATTTGTGCAAGGGATGGAGGAACTAAGTGCTAGACAAGAGGAAATTGTAGGTAAGCACAAGGAGGATGGGAGGACTTTCATGAGAAGGCTAGATTTTAGGAAGCCAAAGGATACTCAAGCACAAGAAGGAGCCTCAACAAAGAAGAATGGTGGTGATGCCTCCAAGAAAAAGGATAAAGGAAAGGGACCAATGCAATGATCAAGGGCAGAAGCATCATGAAGTTTTTGGAGCATATGTCTAACTCCTAAGTTTGGTGTGCCTAAAGGCACTCTAAAATGGCTTTTAAAGCATGCTGATCATATAACCTTTTTAGAATATATACTCATTCATCCTATTGAAGTATATAGCCAAACATTAAGTTTGGTGTCTACATATGCTATGAATTTCAAGAAAGTCACTTTTCCTCAAAAAGTCAAGTTCATGAAAAGATAAACCATATTTGCATAATTCTTGTGAATTGATTGTATTAAGGTAGAAAATAAAATGTTCCTTGTAATGAATATGCTAATTATGACAAGACATTCATTGGGTTTCATATGAATCACTTAGCAGAAAACAAGTTTGGTGTTCGCCAATATTTTGTTCAAAGTCCTAAGGGGCATAGTTAGTTATTCATAAATAAGGAACATATAGAAAATTTTAACTTTTATATATACTTTGCACTTGATAACCACCACCGTGCTGAATTTATGTTTTGAGCTTATTATTGCCTTGATTGAAATGGATAGGTATGAAGAAAAAAATGAAGAAAAGACAACACCATGGAAGTACGGGTGTCACAAGGAGGAAAAGTGAGTCACATATGCTTGGGAATTGCTTTTTGGGGAACAAAAATCTGCAAGGTTCAGCACCTAGGAGACCGAACCACATGCCCAATGAAGAGTGGTCTTTGTCCTCATCCTCTCTTACATGCACACCATCCATTCTAACTCTTTCGAAAGACATCCTGACCATCCAATCATCATTAAGGTTGCTATAAATAGAGTCACTTGGACTATCCCTCATAAACCAACTGTCACACTCCTTGCATTGAAGAATTTAGCTTTCGGTTTCCTTAAGAAAAATCCTAGTAACCGTGTTCTGTGAGCTCCAAACCAATCTTGCCTCCTTAATCTTTTCTTCCTGCTTCACCAGTAAGCCAAACACTCAGCCTAAGAGTCACAAAAGTCTTCTCTCCCTCACCATTCTTCAATTCTCCACTCGGCCTCATCCTTCCCTAATTAATGGCTTCATCAAGTTCCAAAAGAAGGAAAGGAAAGCAACCAGTTGAAGCTGAACCACTACCCTATGATGACAAAAGATTTAAGTCTCAATTTCATGAGTCACGATACTATAGGTTGATGGATGCAAAAGAAGTTATCCCAGAGATTGGTTTCCAATTGAAGGAAGGAGAGTACCCCATCATGAGATGGATGGTTGAACATAGAAGATGGGAACTCCTGTGTGAACCTCTCACTGACATAAGTGCAACCATGATAAGAGAGTTCTATGCAAATGCTGTAAGGCCAAGCAAAACAAGCCCTCCCTACAAGAGCTATGTTAGGGGGGTTGATGTGGATTTCAGCCCATCATCCATCATGAGGGTCTTGCAGATAAGAGTGATACCCTTTGAAGAACCTAACTTTGATGAAAGAATGAAGGGTGAGAATGATCCTGATGAGCTACCAAATGGTTTATGCTTGGAAGGCAAAGATTGGGAAAGGGATTCAAATGGAGACCCAAGCTACTTAAAGAGGATTGATCTCACACCTGAGGCCAAAGGTTGGTATGAGATAGTGAGAAGATCCATACTCCCCACTGGAAATACATCAGAGGTCACAATAAAGAGAGCAATTCTGACATATTGCATACTCAAAGGAGGAGAAATCAATATCCCACAAATCATAGCAGACAGCATCCAAGAGATGGCTGAATACAGTGGAAAATCAAGCAGACTTGGTCACCCAAGCACTATATTGAGGCTGTGCAACAGAGTAGGGGTAATATTTGAGGATGTAGATACAGATCGGGTAAAGGGAGGCAGAGGAATCACTAAGCAAAGGATGGACGGTGTCACTAACACCCAAGAGGAGAGAAGAACTCAAGGAAGAACGAAGAGACCACAAATGGAATAGGGACAAGCTTCTATCGCAATGGACTTAAGCAAGATCTAGAAAGCCATTGCAGAAATGTCCCAGCAATACTTGAGGGCCCAACACCCAAGCCCCTTTATTATTCATGCAATTTAAGTTTCCCAATAGTTTAGATTCAGCAATTTACATTACTTGCACTTTAAGTTTCAGTTATTTACTTTTCTTGCAATTTAAGTTTCTGCTCATTTAATTTCTTGCACTTTAAGTTTCTGCAATTTACTCCTTCATCACTTTCAGCTTCTGCCAATTTTCATTCTGCACTTTAGTTTACTTGCAATTTCACTACTCTTAACCGAATTTCACTCAAATTATCAACTATTTGCTTAACTAAATTCATCACCAAACTAAAGTTTCTCAATCCATCAATCCCTATGGGATCGACCTCACTCCTGTGAGTTATTACTACTTGATGCGACTCGGTACCCTTGTCGGTGAGTTTGTGTGGAATCGCTTTTCCCTCATCAAGTTTTTGGCGCTGTTGCTGGGGATTGATTTAGATTGACAATGATTAAGTAGGTGATAATCTAGATTAAGCACTTTTTCTTTGTTTTTGTTAAACATTTTTTTTCCGTTTAAAGATTTTGTTTCAACTAACCTTAACCATAAACTAGCAGTAGATTACTTTGTTTTGGTTTCTGGTTTTGCTTGTGTTGTACGCCAAGAGGGAGAAGAGGTGAATCCACCTCCTTTAATTCTGAGCTAGAGAGGACACTCCGGAGATTGAGAAGAGAAGAAAGAGGAAAGGGAGTTGTAGGAGAAGAAGAATCAGAAGAAGAAGATCAAGAAATGGAGGGTAACATCCCAAATCCACCTGAGGATGTGGCTAACAATAATGGCCAACCTCAGAGAAGAGTTTTAGCCTCTTACACTATGCCCAACGCAAGAAATTGTGGGAGCATCATCCTAACCCCCAATGTCCATGCTAATAACTTTGAACTCAAGCCTCAATTGATTACCCTGGTTCAGAACAATTGTCAATATGGAGGAAGTGCTGCTGAAGATCCAAACCAACACCTCTCTGTGTTTTTGAGAATTTATGACACTGTCAAAACCAATGGAGTCCACCCTGACATATATAAACTCTTGCTATTCCCATTTTCACTAAGGACAAATCCACACATTGGTTAGAAACCTTCCCTAAAGAAAGCATTACCAACTGGGATGTTTTAGTGAGCAAATTTCTAGCCAAATTCTATCCACCCCGGATAGTCATTAAGCTAAAAACTGATGTTTAAACCTTCAGACAACTAGAAGAGAAATCATTTTATGAAGCTTGGGAGAGGTATAAAGCCTTGATCCGAAGGTGTCCAGAAGGAATGTTCAGTGAATGGGTGGAGTTGCAGAATTTCTATGAAGGCTTGTCATTACCTTCAAGGAAAACTTTGGATTATTCTTCAGGAGGATCTTTGCAAATGATGAAAACTGCTAAAGAGGCACAGGATCTTATAGACATGGTGGCCAACAATGAGTATTTCTACTCCTCTGAAAGGCAAGCAGCTCCAAAGAAAGGTGTATTTGAACTTGAAGGAGTTGATATAATATTATCTCAGAATAAACTCATGCACTAGCAGCTTCAACAGCAAATTGAAATGATGTCAAAGAGGATGGATGGATTACAACTTACAGCAGTAAACACAACTAAGCTATAAAGAACAACAGCCTGAATAAGTGCAGTACATGCAAAATCAAGGTTCCGGACCAAATGACTTCCATGGAGACACTTACAACTCATCTTGGAGAAACCATCCCAATCTGAAATGGGGAAAGAACCAGAACCAGCAACCTTGGCAGAGGAACTCCGACCAAAATAAATTTCGCAACACAAGCCACCAAAACGATCAAAATACTAACCAAAATCCATACAGAAAACCATAAAATAATCAACCACAACCCAATTTCTATCCACCCAACAACCTATCACCAGCCAAAATAACTTTCATCCCCCATCTACATCTCACACTCAGCCACAACCACCCCAAGAATCTCAAAGAATCTCCACCTTAGAGATGATGATGGAGAAAATGATCAAGCATCAAGAATTGGCCAACAAGAACCATGAAGCTTCACTGAGAAATCTGGAAAGATAAATTGGACAGCAGTCCAAGCAAACAGTAGCTGAAAGACTAACCAATGCAATGCCAAGTGACACTATTCCCAACCCCAAGGAAGAATGTAAAGCAATTCAGCTTAGGAGTGGAAAGACATTGGAGAATAACAAAGAAGTTAACAAGTAGCCAGCAAAGGATGATAAGGCCAACAACAAGGAAGAAGTGACAATTAAAGAGAAGGACCAGGAAGAGCTTAAAAAGAAGAATGAAGAGTCACAAGCTTCAAAGAAGGGAAAACAAATCATGATAGAGCCTCCAGAAGAACAAAGGAAGGAAGTTAAACACTACATCCCTCCTTTGCCATATCCTCAGAGATTGCAAAGAGAGCTCAAGGATCAATAGTTTCCCAAATTTCTGGAAGTTTTTAAGAAGTTAGAAATCAATATCCCTCTTGCTAAAGCATTGGAGCAGATACCTCTATATGCTAAATTCCTCAAGGAGCTCATTGATAAACCCATATTTCATGAGTTCTTTTGTGCTTAATTAGAGTGATTTATTCAACTCTTCACCTACTTATTCACATTAATTGCATGGTTTTACCTTCCCTTCCTTATTATGTGATGTAAATGAAAAACATGTTTTCTAAGCTTTAAAATCAATTAATTTAATTACCTTTATTTCCATTCGATGCCGTGATTAGTGTGTTGAGTAGTTTCAGATTTTCTAAGGCAGAATGACTTAAAGGATGACAAAGGAAACATACTAAAATGGAAGGAGGAAGCAAAACGGAGCTTTAAGGAAACTCGTATCCACGCGATCGGATGGATGACGCGATCGCGTGCCAAGCACGAATCAGCAGCGACGCGGCCGCATGACTGACGCGATCGCGCGCCTTAAGCAGAACGCATATGACGCGGTCGCATGACTGACGCGACCGCGTGGCAAGGAAAGGCTCTAAATGACGCGACTGCGTGACCCACGCGGACGCGTGACAGTGGCCACGTATCAGAATTTACAGAATATGCCGCCAGCAAATTCTGAAGCCCTTTTTGGCCCAGATCCAAGTACAGACAGCATAGACCAGAGGTTATAAAGTGTGGGAATGCTTGCATTCAAGGAGAGCTCGCATATTTTACTTTTCAATGATTTAGATTTAGTTTAGAGAGAGATTCTCTCTCTCTTTTAGGATTTAGGACTTCTTCTTGTTTTGGGAGTAACTCTGGATCCATGTTTAATGTTCTTTTATTTTAGTTTTATTTATTTATTCCAACATTTGAATTGATTATTATAATTTGATTTACGAATTATTCCATGTTACAGACAGTTATTTGAATTAATGATATTTGAGGTATTTTCAGTTTATAATTGTTCCATTTGATTTAAGTTACCATTGCTTCCCATCTAAGGATATTTTTATTATTCCAGCAATTTTACTTTTTCCCCTTTTGGTTCTGGGTAAGAATTTAGTAACTCAACAGTTATTAAACTCAACATAATTGATAATTGTTATCTTGCTAATTGAGCTGAACCTAAGTAATCCCAACCTTTTCTTAGGAAATAAATAGGATTCAAAGGTCAATTCAATTAGTCCCTTGACTTTCCTTGCCCTGGTACAGGTTGACCAAGTGAAATTAAGATACAACTTTCATCATTGTTGAGAGGGATAGCTAAGTTGGACTTCTAATTTCCCTTATCTTGCCAAAAGTTGTTTTACAGTTATTATATATTTTTAATTGCCATTTAATTCACTCGTCATTTAAATTACTTGCTTCTCACCTTCTAAACCCCGATTATAACCTTTATAACCAATAATAAGAACATACTTCCTCGCAGTTCCTTGAGAAGACGACCCGAGGTTTAAATACTCGGTTAACAATTTCTAAGGGGTTTGTTACTTGTGACACCCAAAACGTTTGTACGAAGGGATTTTTGTCGGTTTAGAGACTATATCTACAACGCAACTGTTTTTATGATATTCTTTACTCGCAGAAATCCTAACGTCACTCATCAACAAAAAAGAAGCTGGAATGAGAAGGAAACAATGATCTTAACACAAGAGTGCAGTGCAGTGATTCAAAAAGGCCTCCCTCCAAAACTCAAAGATCCTGGGAGTTTCGTCATATCTTGCACCATAGGCAACATGACCCTGGAAAAAGCTCTCTGTGATTTAGGAGACAGCATCAATTTGATGCCCCTCTCACTAATGAAAAAGCTTGCAATAGAAGAAGTCAAACCGACCAGAATGTCACTTCAAATGGTTGACAGATCACTTAAAATACCTAATAGAGTTGTGAAAAATCTGTTAGTGAAAGTAGGAGAATTCATATTCTCTGCTGATTTTGTCATTTTAGACATAGAAGAAGAAGGACCCAATTCAATCATCTTGGGGAGACTCTTTTTAGCCACAGTAAGGGCTATAATTGATGTGGAGAAAGGTGAAATGACTCTCAGAGTGCATGATGAAAAAATGATCATCAATGTCTTTAAAGCCATGCAATATCCTCTTGAGAAGGAAAAGCACATGAGGGTAGAAATGATAGAAGACTTGGTGGAAGAAGTGTTTGATGCCAACATTTAGAAAGAACAAGAAGAAGAAATGAGAAGTGATCAAGATTTCACAAAGGAACAAGCTTCTGAAATCTCACTTGAAGGCAAGACAAAAGAGGTACCAAAACAAGAACTGAAAGCTCTCCCACCACATCTCAAGTATGCATTCATTGGAGAAAAAGAAACCTTGCCAGTAATCATCAATTCTTCACTGTACAAAGAAGATGAAACAAAGCTGATTGAAGTACTGAAAGCTCACAAGACAGCTTTAGGATGGACAATGCCCTACCATCTGTATGCATAAAATCTTGCTAGAGAAGGACTAAAGACCTGTAGTGCATCCTCAAAGAAGGCTCAACCCAACCATGAAGGAAGTGGTTCAAAAAGAGGTGATGAAGCTGTGGAAAGCTGGAATCATATACCCAATCTCTAACAGCTCTTGGGTAAGCCCAGTCTAAGTGCTGCCTAAGAAAGGTGGCATTACTATCATCTTCAATGAGAAGAATGAACTCATTCCCACAAGAACAGTAACAGGGTGGAGAATGTGCATCGACTATAGAAGACTAAATGATGCCACAAGGAAATATCATTTCCCTCTCCCCTTCATTGACCAGATGCTGGAAAGATTGGCTAGCCATTCATATTACTGCGTCCTGGATGGGTACTCTGGGTACAATCAAATAGTGGTGGATCCCAAGGATCAAGAGAAGACTTCCTTCACATGTCCATTCGGAGTCTTTGCTTACAGAGAGATGCCTTTTGGGTTATGCAATGCCCCTGCAACTTTTCAAAGGTACGCTTTCTATATTTTCTGACATGGTGAAAAAAATTTTAGAAGTCTTCATGGATGATTTTTCTGTCTTTGGAAATTCATTTGATACCTACTTGCATCATTTAACTATTGTATTGAAAAGATGCTAAGAAACTAATCTTGTCTTAGATTGGGAGAAATGCCATTTTATAGTTCCTAAAGGGATAGTTCTTGGGCATAAAGTTTCAAGCAAAGGTATAAAAGTTGATAAGGCTAAAATAGAGATCATAGAAAAGCTTCTATACCTGTTAATGTGAAAGCATTAAGAAGTTTTCTTGGACATGCTGGTTTTTACAGGAGATTCATCAAAGACTTTTCAAAAATAGCCAAACCATTGAGCAATCTACTAGTGATTGACAATCCTTTCATCTTTGATGATAATTGTAAGCATGCTTTTGAAACTTTGAAAAGAAAACTTACTACAGCACCAATCATCACACCCCTAGATTGGAGATTGCCTTTTGAAATCATGTGTGATGCAAGTGACTTTGCAATTGGTGCTGTATTGGGGCAAAAGAAAGACAAGCTGCATCGTGTTATATACTATGCAAGTAAGGTATTGAATGAGGCACAGAAAAATTATACCACCACTGAGAAAGAGATTTTGGCAATTGTATATGCATTTGATAAATTTAGACAATACTTGATTGGTTCAAAAGTTATAGTATATACTGATCATGCTGCTCTCAAGTATCTCATGTCTAAACAGGATTCAAAGCCAAGGCTCATTAAGTGGGTGTTGCTGCTACAAGAATTTGACATTGAAGTGAGAGATAGAAAAGGAAACGAGAACCAAGTGGCAGACCACTTGTCAAGACTCTCACAAGAAGCCAACCAAGACACACCACAACCAGTGAATAAAAAATTCCCAGATGAATACCTTCTGCAAATCCAGCAAGCACCTTGTTTTGCTAACATTGCAAATTACAAGGTGGGAAGGAAGGTTCCTCAAGAGGTTACCAAGTAACAAGTGAATAAGCTGTGTAATAAAGCCAAGAAATTCTTGTGGGATGAGCCATTCTTGTTCAAGAGGTGTCCAGATGGGATGAATAGAAGGTGCATTCCTGAAAATGAGATGAGAGACATATTGTGGCACTGTCATGGTTCAGCTAATGGTGGACATTTTGGGCCAGAAAGAACTGCAGCTAAAGTCCTTCAAAGTGGATTTTATTGGTCAACTATATTCAGGGATGCCAGAGAGTTTGTGCACCAATGCAATGAATGTCAAAGAGCTGGAGGGTTGACAAAGAGGAATGAAATGCCCCAAAACTTCATCTTGGAAGTAGAACTGTTTGATCTATAGGGGGTAGATTTCATGGGCCCCTTTCCCCCCATCCTATTCCTTCAGATACATTCTGGTAGCAGTGGAATATGTCTCCAAATGGGTGGAAGCCATAGCAACAACTACCTGTGATACATCAATTGTTCTTCAATTTCTTAAGAAACACATCTTCACTAGATATGGGGTGCCTAAAGGCCTTATTAGTGATGGTGGCAGCCACTTTTGCAACAGACAGATAGAAAAGCTGCTTCACAAATATGGAGTAATTCACAAAGTAGCTATACCATATCACCCTCAGACTAATGGCCAGGCTGAATTAGCAAACAGGGAGTTAAAGAGAATCTTGGAGAAGACAGTGGAGATCACAAGGAAAGACTGGGCAAGAAAATTGGATGACGATCTGCGGGCATATAAAACAGCATTCAAAATGCCAATTGGAAAGTCACCCTTCCAGCTAATCTATGGGAAATCATGTCACCTTCTTGTGGAGCTAGAACATAAAGCTTACTGGGCCACTAAGCTCCTCAATCTTGACCCTCTAGTAGCAGGAGAGAAGAGGCTGTTGCAACTTAATGAGTTAGAGGAATTCATATTAGAAGCTTATGAAAATACAAAAATATACAAGGAGAAAGCTAAGAAGTGGCATGATAAGAAAATCCTGAAAAGGAAGTTCAAGCCAGGACAACAAGTGCTCCTCTACAATTCCAGGCTCAAGGTTTTCCCTGGAAAACTCAAATCTAAATGGACTGGCCCTTATCTGATAACCAAGGTTTTCCCACATGGAAGCCTTGAACTGCTGAATGAAACCGCAAAAGAGATAATCACAACAAATGGCCAGAGAGCTAAGCATTATCTAGGAGGATCTTGGAATAAGGTAGAGAGTGTTCAGGGGCTAGGATGAACAAAGAAGGAAGACGTCAAGCTACTGACGATAAACAAGCGCTTGTTGGGAGGCAACCCAACCAAAGGTAGTTTTCTTTTCTTAACTATTTCAATAAAAAGGTTAAGTAGATTTATCTGGATTGTAAGGAGCTAAGTTTGGTGTTACACACCAAAACAATTTAAGGGTAAAAGAAGGATGCTAAGTTTGGTGTCCCACCAAAAATTACAATTAAAAACACATTTCAACCCTCTGCATAAAGGGTTATTAGCTCCAAACAATCAGAAAAACTACTTGACCATTGTATGCTTTTTAGTCTTTAGTGTTATTCTGTTTAGCAAAAGCACAAGGTTTCATATATGGTTGAGATGTTGCATAAAAGGTAATGGCAAGGAACTAACTTTGGTGTTCACACACCGAAGTAAGTTCAAAAGCCTACAAACATTCATGCATATTAACCATTTTTGAAGTGCTTGGGAGACAAGCAACTTTCACTACCAGTGTAGAAAAATGTTCAACTTTTTAGAAGACTATACATCATCAGCAAGAAAAGCTTAAAAGCTAAGAAGGAGGATGAAAGACTAAGCAAGAGAATACCAAAAGGTTGTATGGTTACTCAACTATTTAAATCTGCTGTGCTTTAGTTGAAAGTTTAATTGTTCTCCTTGTTGATAAGTTTATCCTTATCTGCACTCTATTGGTTTACTTTCCTGTTATCATTCAAATAAATGATCTAGTATAAGTGTCTGCATCACTCATCCTACTTGAATATATGTCTTGTTCCTTTGCATGAATAAGAGAAAAATGTTGAAAAAGAAAGTGATTGTCCAATGTGGTAGGAATAGTAATAGAGTTCAGTGGTGGTATGTATGTTTGATTATTAAAGCAAGCTTATTAATAAAAGATAAAGGTTAGGATGATCCCTTGTAGTGTGAACCTAGTTGCTGTTGTAAAACCTTCAATTAATACTTATCCTTGGAAAAAGAAAGAGCAAGATAAGGAAGGAAGAAAAGCCAAGAATTAGCAACAAAAATGAAAGAAACAAATAAAAAGGCTAGACACCAATAACTTGGACCTTAGGACATATGCTTGTGATGCTATTGTATTAGGATCTGCTTGGATTAGTAGGTTCTGAGGAGTATTTTCAAACTTGGTAACTTGGATTAACTAATCCGAGATTACCAACCGAAAATCCACTATCAAGAGAAACCTAATTACAAAGCATTTAGTAACCCAAAGAGGTGCTGGGCATCAATGTCTTAGGATGAATTGTGAGCCAAGTGTCTGTGGTGGAGATCTGTTGATTGAAAAACCAAGCTAAAAAGCTGCTGCAACACATAACACCTAGCTTTGAACAAAAGTGTAAGCTTCTCAGCAGAAAAACAAAAGAAAATCAAAACACCAAGGATGGATGAATAACAAGGTTCATAGCAGCAACTTTAGTCATCATTTAAAGGGACATTTCAAGCCTGAAATCTAATAAAAGAAGAGCTTCAATTAAATCTGCATAAAACCCCATGAACCAAATTCAATCACCTGCTAAATAAGGACATATAGGCTTCTCTGTTTTATTTCATTGCTTTTCATGTTTTAGTGCTTGCTTGGGGCCAAGTAAGATTTAAGTTTGGTGTTGTGATGACAAGTCATCTTATGCTAGTTTCACAAGAATTTTTCATTGGTTTCATTAGGTTTTATGCAGTTTCTTGCACAATAAGTAAGTGGTTGGAGTGGAATTTCATGATCATTTAGATCCAATCAAACATCATTTATTTTATACAAAAATCATGAGATTTAGGCAAGAATTAAGTGATTATTATGATTGATGCAAATTCTTGTGATTTTGGTGAGATTTTGATTGCTTGTTTGGTTAATTTCAGGAGAGAAAATGAAGAAAAGAAGAAGCCATACAGTATAGCGTTGCATTCAAATAATGAACGCCACGCTCACTTGCGACGCGCACGCGTGCATGACGCACACGCGTCAGGGATGGATTTCTGAAGATCCACGCGTACATGTGCATGACGCGTACGCGTGGTAGTGGTTGGCGCTCGCTTTCAAAAAGAGCGCTACATCCATTTACTCAGCATTTTCGGGCACGTTCAGATTTGGAGGAAAAGTTTTGAAATCGACGCGCACGCGTACATGACGCACATGCGTCGATAGAGCACTTGTGACAAATCACGCTCACGCTTGGCTGGCACTAAGGCCTAAATTGGATGTTTTGCTACCCATGCGCACACGTGGAAGACGCGCACGCGTGGGCAGAATTCACTAAGCCAACGTAGCACTCACTAAGTTAACGTTATCAACGACGCGTACGCATGAAAGGGGCACGCGAGCATGTTTGGAGCTGAAGACTGATAGTGACGTGCACCTGTACATGATGCACACGCATCGATAAGCAAATAGGCAAAAGGATGTGCACGCGTGGATAAATAAACGCTGTGCTCACTTAGAGAATGCAACGTTCCCCTGGAAGCAGCACCCAAGTGCCATTTTGATCCACTTCATACAAGGCCACAAAGCCCACTCCAATTACTTGAAGACTAATTTGGAAAGTGTATAAATAGGATGAAATTTGATTTCTTAGAGAGCTCTCTCTTAGTTTTTTTAGAATTTGTGATAATTAGGGAGATCATATCTGAATTTACCTTTCAGTTTCGTTTACTCTCTTTTGCATCCTTTGATTTTCTGTTTCTGGTTTTGGGAACTCTGATTTGAGAATTCTTCTGAATTTCTTCACCTTGGAGTTTGCTTTTATTTTCCCTTGCTTCTAGTTTTAGGAATTGGAGATCTGATCTTAGTTTTCTTCTAGTTTTCTTTCTTCTGCAACTTCTTCATTTCCATTTTGTTAAGAAAGCAATTGGGATCTAAATTTTCTTTCTGTTTTTATTATTCTTCTGCAATTGTCAATTTCTCTTTTTAGAATTTAAAAATTGATCTATGTTTTATTTCCGTTATTGTATTCTGTTGCAATTTTCCATTTCTGTTTTGGTACCAGAATTTTGATTGGTCTATTTTATGAATTTCCTCATCTGAGAGTTCTCTAATTTACTGCAATTTACATTTTCCAGTTTTGTTTTGATTCCCAATACCCAAACCCCTTTATTCTTCATGCAATTTAAGTTTCTTAGCAATTTAGAATTCTGCAATTTAAATTACTTGCCCATTAAGTTTCTACAATTTACCTTTCTTGCAATTTAAATTTTTGCTCATTTAATTTCTTGCACTTTAAGTTTCTATAATTTACTCCTTCAGCACTTTCAGCTTCTGCCAATTTTAATTTTGCTCTTTAGTTTACTTACATTTTAGCTTCTGTTATCCGAATTTCACTCAAATCATCAAATATTCGCTTAACTAAATTCATCACCAAACTAAAGTTGCTCAATCCATCAATCCCTGTGGGATCGACCTCACTCCTGTGAGTTATTACAACTTGATGCGACCCGGTACACTTGCCGGTGAGTTTGTGTGGAATCGTTTTTCCCCCATCAAGTTTTTGGCACCATTGTCGGGGATTGATTTAGATTGACAATGATTAAGTAGATGATAATCTAGATTAAGTACTTTTTCTTTGTTTTTGTTAAACATTTTTTTCCGTTTGAAGATTTTGTTTCAACTAACCTTAACCACACTCTAGCAGTAGAGTACCTTGTTTTGGTTTCTGGTTTTGCTTGTGTTGTATGCCAGGAGGGAAAAGAGGTGAATCCACCTCCTTTGATTCTGAGCCCAAGAGGACACTCCTGAGAATGAGAAAAGAAGCAAGAGGAAAGGGAGTTGTAGTAGAAGAAGAATCAGAAGAAGAAGATCAAGAAATGGAGGGTAATATCCCAAATCCACCTGAGGATGTGGCTAACAACAATGGCTGATGCACGGAAATTTGTCTCTCAACAAATTTTCCTTCGGCAAGTATACCGAATTGTCGTCAAGTAAAAACTCACAATAGAGTGAGGTCGAATCCCAAAGGGATTGATTGGTCAAGCAACTTTAATTAGAGGAATGTTCTAGTTGAGCTAAGCAGAAATTGAGTTGAGTAATTGTAGAAGGTTAAATGGCGGGAAAGTAAATTGCAGAAAATATAAGTGCTAGAAATAAATGATGGAATGTAAATGGCATGAAGTAAATTGCAGAATCTTAAATGGGGAGTTGGGGAGATAAGCAGAAAAGTAAATGGCAGAAAATAAAGAGAATGGGTAAGATCATAAATGGGGGATTCATTGGGCTTAGGAGATGTTGCATTCTCCGGATCAAATTCATTCTCATCCCTTCCTTGGCAATCTTAAGTGATTGGATCCCAATTCCTTGGCAACCCAATCTCTCTAAGCTTAAACAATTGCCCAATTCCTTGATTTAATTGCTCATGGGAAGAGATGAAGTCTGGTCACTGATTATACCACATGTATTTCTAAATCAAAGTATTGGTAGGATTATATGTCACTATATCCATCCAAACCCCAATTTGGCCCAACATGAGAAAGCAATTCTAGCATAATCTCCTCATCCCTTTTCCAAGGCTTGGAGGAGATCCAATTATGGAGAGTTTCTTTTCCAAGACAACTAACCAATTGGATTAAGATCGAAAGCTTTCTAGAAAAATCAAGAGAAAAGAAAGAAGAAGAATAATGAAAACTATTATTGATCCATCAAATTACAACAGAGTTCCCTAACCCAATGAAAAGGGGTTTAGTTGTTCATAGCTCTGGAAATGAAAACAAAAAATGAAAAGTGCATTCTGGAAATTAAACTAGAAGTTGCAGAGAAAGTAAAAATATACAGAGAGTCGTTCTCAAGTTCCAGATCCCCTTTTCAATTAAAAACTATCCCTATATATACTACTCTTCAGCTCTTCTAGTTAGCTCTTCAAGTCTTGGATATGGGCCTTTGATCTTTAGTTGAAGCGGTTGCAGTCTTTAATGGGCTCAGCTTTGCTTGCAAAGAAAGTGTGAGTTTGGCATGATGGAAAGTTAGTTAGAACGTTAGTGGCATTAACGTTAACTGTAAACTTGGGTTTGAGAGCGTTAGTGACGATAACTTTTCCAACATTAGTGACAAAGGTGACTGTCACTAACGTTGGCCTAACATTCATTGCTCCACGTTACCCTTCACGTTAGTAGTCTTAACTTGACCACTAACATAGGCAATCTAGGCTTCGTCTAGCGTTAGTGACAAAGGTGAGTGTCACTAACGCTTGCGACTTCCTCTTTACGTTAATTGGATTAACGTGGCTCTTAACGTGGCTTAGTGTGGCATTTTGGAACATTAGTGGTGTTCACTTTTACCACTAACGTTGGAGCTTCTTTTTCCTTCCATATTAGTTCCCACGTTAGTGTAGCTAACATGACAACTAACGTGGGTTATGATGGCTTTCGAGGGCGTTATTGGTGGTAACTTTACCACTAACGTTGCTAGCTTTCTCCCTTCCCACGTTACTGGTCACGTTAGTGAGACTGATGTGGCTACTAACGTGGCTCTTCTTTGCTTCCTTTGTCCTGAAATTAAACAAACAAGGTGCATCAAAGCTTTGTTTCAGGTCATGAGATCATGCATCATCCATTCTATCATTGAATTCATACAAAATTCTCATGGAATCATGTAAAGTTCACAATGTTTTCTTGAATCAAGATGTATGTGTATATTCACCTAAAACTTGCTTATTTACTAAGGAAATGCATGAAACTACCCTAAAATAGTAAAGAAAAAGGTCAGTGAAACTGGCCAAAATGCCCTGGAATCACAACACCAAACTTAAAGCTTGCTTGTCCCTAAGCAAGTACTGAAACATAAGAATGATGAATGAAAGAACAAGAGAAACAAGTTCTTATTATAGAAGTAAAGTTCTTGGTTTATGGAGTTTCATGCATAGCAACTTAGGTTCATTCCTTTACTGGTTTTCAGGTCCTTATCATGCTCTTGAATACTTGCTTGATTGCATCCTATGAGATCTTTATTCATTGATCTCCCCCTTTTCTTTTTAGGATTTATTGCATCTTTAGGCTAAGTGCTTTGTGAGGGGGCAACTTTTTAAAATAAGCTTTCAGCCAACACTCCCGAACCAGTTGGTTCAAGGTGCTAGGTGTTGAAACACCCCTGAGGACTTACTCCCTCAAGTCTCTCTCCCCCATACATGCACACCATAGGCATATTGATGACAAGTCATCTTAGCCTAGTTTCACTAGCCTTTTTCTTTTGTTTTCAATTGAATTATGCACTTTCTTGAGCCATAAGCAAGCCAATTGGGTGGATTTTCATGCTTCCTTTGATTTAATCAACCATAGATGAATTAATGTAATTTCATGAGGTTTTATGCTATAATTGTCACATATTATGAAAGAATGAATATCTCATGATTTTGAGCATAGCTTTGATGTGTTTGGTTTATTAATGATAGGTGAAGAAAGCTTGGAGAAAGGTTGAAGCAAGAAGGAATGGCTAGGAGGAAGAGAGGACAAAAAGTTTGAGCAAAAGTTTACCTCAAACTTTAGCTCAAACTTTTGGAATAAGTGAAAACGAACCAGGGAGTAAAAAGCTTGACCAAAAGTTTGCCTCAAACTTTCGTGCAAACTTTTGGGCACAAAGCTTGAGCAAAAGTTTGCCTCAAACTTTTTGGCAAACTTTTGGCATCACAAATCAACACCCTAGAGAGCAAAAGTTTGCGGCAACGTTTGCCTCAAACTTTTTGGCAAACGTTGGCGCCATGAACAACACACCCTGGAGAGCAAAAGCTTGCGCCAACGTTTGCCTCAAACTTTTTGGCAAACGTTGGCGCCATGAGTGTGCAAGGGGGAGCCAACGGTTGAGCAAAAGTTTGACCCCAAACTTTGGCTCAAACGTTGGTAGCAGCAAGGATGGGGTGGCTGATATGAAAAGTTTGAGTAAAAGTTTGCCTCAAACTTTTACTCAAGCTTACATGATTCCAAACCCGGTTCACTTCGGTTCTTCTCCAAACTCCGAGAGCAATCAACCAAGGCCTCTATCAACCCAATTTCATCAAGAGCAAAGGCCCAATTGAAGGCTTGAAGACCATTTGAAGAAAGTGTATAAATAGCTTAGGATTTAAGTTCTTCAGGGAGCTTTCCTTTTAGTTTTCATAGAGAGTTTTCGGAGAGCTTTTGGTGTGGAGTGAATTTTAATTTCTAAGTCTCGGGGAAGGAGAATTGAATTCCCTTCTTCTTAGTTTTATTGCTTTCAATTTCAATTACAATTGTCTTGGATCTTGGGTTGGAGAATTGAAGGAATTCTGTTTCAATCTCATCCTGAGACCTCTCTGTTTCTTTGCTGCACAATTGAATTTAAATTTCTGTTAATTGCTTCTTCATCTACTTTCTCTGCAATTTACATTTCCTTTGCAATTGTTCTTGTTGGATCTAGGAAGGCATTGAGATCTAGACTTGGTTATCTAGTCTCTTGGGTCCTGAGATCTGAATTATCATTTTACATTCTCTGTTTACTGCTTTCAAGCTCATTTACATTTCTGTTTCAAGATCCGATTCAATCCAATTCATCTTCCACTCTTATGTTTGTTGCCATTTTACTTTTCCTTGTTTAATTTCTGCAAATCCAATTCCCAATTCCCTTTACAATTCAAGCCATTTACATTTCTTGCACTTTAAGATTCAGCACTTTAAATTTCAGTTCTCTTTAATTTCATGCAATTTACCCATTCCCTTTACTTTCTATGCAATTTAAATTCTGCAAATCACAAATCTCTCAACCAAATCTTGATTCGCTTGACTAAATCAACCACTAAACTAAAATTGCTCAATCCTTCAATCCCTGTGGGATCGACCTCACTCCCGTGAGTTATTATTACTTGATGCGACCCGGTGCACTTGCCGGTGAGTTTTGTGTCGGATCGTTTTCCGCACATCACATATGGTTTGTTATTTTCTTTTTACTTGAGGCCTTTGTGTCCAGCACCTCTTTGGGTTACTAAGTGTTCTGTAGCAAGGTTGCTCTTGATAGTGGATTTTCAGTTGATAATCCCGGGTTAGTTAACCCAAGTTACCAAGTGATGAGGCACTCCAGAGAACTTATTCATCCAAGCAGATCCTTTGCACAAGAATACCACATACACATGCTTCAAGATTTAAACCCTTGGTGCCTAGCCTTATTTCTTTTTCTTTCTTTTTCAACTCTCACTGTTCTTTTCCTTTTCTTATTAGGATCTTGTTGTTTAGCTAGTCTCATAGAATGTGCGTCAAGCATATGATTCAGAACATCTAGTTGCCTGTATACCTTGTTGGTGAACCAACTTAACTAACCAATTACCACACCACAAACATTAAGAACTTACTTCACAAGATGAACTCCACTATGGTTTTTCATAACATTTTCTTTTATTTAGCTATAAGGACAAGCATACATTTAAGCAGGGTGAAAATGAAAACAGGGAACTTAGACTAGCACACATAGACTTAAGCAATGAAATTTTAAAGACAAAATTGAAAATTCCTAAGCTACTATGGATGCATGTTCTATTTCATACATGATTTTCCTTATTTTAAGCTCGAAGGAAAGAAAATGAAAAGGAACTCCGCCACCTTTTACTCATGGGGATGCCCATGCTCTCTCTATTGTTTGTCCTCTTTGTGTCCACTTGCATTTCCTTGTGTTCGTGTCATTCTGGCTCTTTTCCAATCCTCTAGTGCCTTCCTTACTGATTCATGACTCTTTTATGCTCTTTCTCTTTCTTCTTTTAGAGCTCGACGATGCCATGAGTGACCTTTGAATTTGAATTTTGTAGAAGTGTGGATGATTGCAGCTTAAAAGAAGTAGCTATGGGAGTATGTGAGAAAGCCTTCGGTGGAGGAAGAAGTTTTGTAGGTGGTTTCCAAAAGTAAGAAATGTGAGGAGAGGCTCTGTAAGGTGGGACAATATGGAATGAGAGGGTCACTTTTATGGAAGGGTAATAACTAAATGAAAGGTGTGGATCAATCTTCATGGGTTAAGGATGGACGGTTGGGGTTTAACATGAAATGAGCACAAGGATCACCATTTTTATGATGGGATTGGTTCGGTCTCCAAGGGTATCATCCTTCTAATGTTGCATGGCAACATTTCCCAATGCATTCACTTAGAAGGCATGTGTATAGTCCCCCTTTGTGAAGTGGCCGAACCTCCCTCTCAAATTGTCTCATCGATTCTCTTCAATCCTTCCATCATTTCCTATGTAAGACAAAAAGGAATAAAATTAATGAGCTTGGATAGTGGCGGCAAAATTAGAGAGTGGAATAACTACTTTTTAAAATTTTATTTTTAAATAACTAAGTGCTATTCATCAATACAACCCAACTGACTGATTAATTGTTCATGTATGCAACATTAGTGACACCAAACTTAGTTTGTGATGATGTGGTGTAAAAAGAGTTGATTGAGGCTCTAAGAGTAACACGATATGAATTGTGTTCTTGTCCTCTTAGTGTGCCTGGAACACCAAACTTGTTGTTCACTATACGTTGCCTACACGGATTCATCTAATTGTTTGTCAAAGTTGATTTGGAATTCATGAACCTTGCTTTATTAACTACTTTAAACGTCCTAAAAAAAACTGAAAGGATATAAAACATGGGTTGCCTCCCATGAAGCGCTTCTTTAGCGTCATTAGCTTGACGTTTTGCCTTTGTCAGGGTGGTTGGTAATGCCTCAGATCTTCCCCCCTCGTAGTGAATCTACGTGGTTCTTCTTTGCTTCCTTTGTCCTGAAATCAAACAAACAAGGTGCATCAAAGCTTTGTTTCAGGTCATGAGATCATGCATCATCCATTATATCATTCAATTCATGCAAAATTCTCATGGAATCGTGTAATGTTCACAATGTTTGCTTGAATCAAGATGTATGTGTATATTCACCCAAAACTTGCTTATTTACTAAGAAAATGCATGAAACTACCCTAAAATAATAAAGAAAAAGGTCAGTGGAACTGGCCAAAATGCCCTGGCATCAATGGCCAACCTCATAGAAGAGTTTTAACCTCTTACACTATCCCCAACCCAAGGAATTGTGGGAGCAGCATCCTAACCCCCAATGTCCATGCTAATAACTTCGAACTCAAGCCTCAATTGATTACCCTGGTTCAGAACAATTGTCAATATGGAGGAAGTGCTGCTGAAGATGCAAACCAACACCTCTCTTTGTTTTTGAGAATTTGTGACACTGTCAAAACCAATGGAGTCCACCCTGGCATCTATAAAATCTTGCTATTCCAATTTTCACTGAGAGACAAAGCAACAAATTGTTAGAAACCTTCCTTAAGGAAAGCATCACCAATTGGGATGATGTAGTGAGCAAATTTCTAGCCAAATTCTATCCACCCCAGAGAGTCATTAAGCTAAAAACTGATGTGCAAACCTTCAGACAACTAGAAGGAGAATCATTGTATGAAGCCTAGGACAGGTATAAAGCCTTGATCCGAAGGTGTCCAGAAGGAATGTTTAGTGAATGGGTGGAGTTTCAGAATTTCTATGAAGGCTTGTCATTACCTTCAAGGAAAGCTTTGGATTATTCTTTAAGAGGATCTTTGCAAATGATGAAAACTGCTCAAGAGGCACATTATCTTATAGACATGGTGGCCAACAATGAGTATTTCTACTCCCCTAAAAGGCAAGCAGCTCCAAAGAAAGGTATATTTAAACTTGAAGGAGTTGATACAATATTAGCTCAGAATAAACTCATGCACCAGCAGCTTCAACAGCAAATTGAAATGATGTCAAAGAGGATGGATGGATTACAACTTACAGTAGTAAGCACAACTAACCAACCACCTGTGGTGTGGGGACAGCAGGAGGAAAGCTGTGAAGAACAGCAGCCTGAACAAGTGCAGTACATGCACAATCAAGGTTCTGGACCAAATGACTTCCATGGAGACACTTACAACATATCTTGGAGAAACCATCCCAATCTAAAATGGGGAGAGAACTAGAACCAGCAACCTTGGCAGAGGAACTCCAACCAAAATAACATCCACAACACAAACCACCAAAACCATCAAAACACTAACCAAAATCCATATAGAAAACCACAAAACAATCGACCACAACCGAACTTTTATCCACCCAACAGTCCATCAACAAACCAAAATAACTTTCATCCCCCATCTACATCTCACACCCAGCCACAACCACCCCAACAATCTCAAAGAATCTCCAACTTGGAGATGATGATGGAAAAAATGATCAAGCATCAAGAATTGGCCAACAAGAACCATGAAGCTTCACTGAGAAATATGGAAAGACAAATTGGACAGTTGTCCATGCAAACAATAGTTGAAAGACCAACTAATACACTGCCAAGTGACACTATTCCCAACCCCAAGGGAGAATGTAAAACAATTCAGGTTAGGCGTGGAAAGACATTGGAGAATAACAAAGAAGCTAACAAGAAGCCAGCAGAGGATGATAAGGCCAACAGCAAGGAAGAAGTGACAATTAAAGAGAAGGACCAGGAAGAGCTTAAAAAGAAGAATGAAGAGTCACATGCTTCAAAGAAGGGAAAACAAATCATGATAGAGCCTCCACAAGAACAGAGGAAGGAAGTTAAACACTACATCCCTCCTTTGCCATATCTTTAGAGATTACAAAGGGAGCTCAAGGATCAATAGTTTCCCAAATTTCTAGAAGTTTTTAAGAAATTGGAAATCAATATCCCTCTTGCCGAAGCATTGGAGCAGATACCTCTATATGCTAAATTTCTCAAGGAGCTCATCAACAAAAAAAGAAGCTGGAATGAGAAGGAAACAGTGATCTTAACACAAGAGTGCAGTGCAGTGATTCAAAAAGGCCTCCCACTGATGAACGAAATTCTTATGCCGGTATAGAAATTAACAATGAGTTTGATCGTGAGTATAGTCTAACCGACATGCAAATATTGCATCAAACAATTCTAAAATCTATGACCGAGAGTATTAGTCCTGGGTCATCCTCCCTAGGAATTGCCTTAGAATGTGCATTATTGATTAGGAAGTCTTTTGTGGTCTTGAGAGTTGGTGCAAGAATTTAAGTTAATCAAAGGTAAACAACAATTGATTAAGATAAAGGCCTTGGCTAAGGGTGAGTATTGGAAGTTCCATCATTGTAGTTTCCTTCAATTGTGATAAGAATTGATTGTTGCTTCACTTAGTTAACCCCCTAATAATGGAGGAAAGTCAAGTGAAAGTAACTAACTTGAGTCACAAGTCCTTGTCTAACCCTAGGGAAGTCTAGCTTTAGTGCACTCCAAGTCAATTAGCAATTCTCAATTCCCAATCAACAATTAATATCCACTACTCAAGTGTCTCCAATAACTCAACCCCCAAGCCAAGTAAGAGAAATCTACTCCATGGCTAGGGTTGTCATTTTCACAAATAATTGGTGAGCAATCATAGAAGACATGATGAAATTTAGAGGAAAGAATTGAATTAAAGCTATCTAATTTAAGCAATCATCAACAATCAAGCAATTGAATAAAATTCCTCAATTCATTAATCAAAATTCAAAGTAACAAGGTCACAAATCTAGATCTAAGTGAAGTAATCAAAAGAGCACAAATTAAGAGTAGAAGAAGAGTAGATCTACAACTTGTATCAAAGTAAAAGTGAATTAGCAATGGATCTCACCAACAACTCAAAGGAGAATTGTAATGGAGAAAGTAAAATCCTAGAGAGAAGTTGGAGTTTCTCTCTCTAAAAGCAAAATGTAACTAACTACCCAAATATGTCTTCCCAAAATGTCTAATTGTCTTAATCCCCATAATCCTTGGTCTTCTTATGCTTTTCCCGCCAGAATTCTGCCCTAAAACAGGGCATGCCTCTGCCTGAAATCGCTGGTCACATTTTCTTCTTAAAAATCACGTGCGGCCATCGACGCGTACGCGCACAGCACGCGTACGCGTCGCTGGGGCACGCGCAAGCAACTAGTGCGCGCGCGTCCAAGGATTTCTGGCCCAGCCATATAAACGCGCCAGCTTCTCATTTTGGCTCCACCGCGCCAGCTCTGAGGGTGCACATCCGCGCGTATGCGTACGGTGCGCATGCGCGTACATGCCCAAGTTCCAAAACTCTAATTTTCCATGCTCCTTCCATTCATACATGCTTCCTTCATCCCTTTTAGCCATTTTTGCCCCGTGACTTCTGAAACCACTTAACAAATGGATCACGGCATCAAATGGTAATAGAGGAAGGTTACGATATATCAATTTTAATGCAAAAGAAGCATGTTTTCATCTATGAAGCAAAGTTGGGAAAGGAACACAAAATCATGCATTTTTATATGAATAAGTATGGAAGATCATTGATAAAACCCTCAAAATCTATACATGATAAACCCTAAAAACGGGGTTTATCAACCTCCCCACACTTAAACTATAGCATGTCCTCATGCTAAGGGAAAGCAAAAGATCAAAGGATCACAAGAGAATGAGATTCATGGGATGCAATCTACTTACATGAATGCAACTAAGGTGTATGCCACTATCTATTTGGTTAAGAGCAATTCAATCTTTCTAGAACATATATATATATATATATATATATATATATATATATATATATGCACATAGGGCAAGATGATGGGCAATGTATGAACTCTACCAATTATAGTCATCAAAGTGAAATATGCACAATATGCATGAAGAACGCTCGCGAGAGCCGGGAACAAGGGATTTAGCTTCGAACCCCTCACTGGAGGTGTTTGCACTCTATTCGCTTGGTGTATAGGGTTGATCACTCAAGTC
Source organism: Arachis ipaensis (assembly GCF_000816755.2). Taxonomy (NCBI): domain Eukaryota; kingdom Viridiplantae; phylum Streptophyta; class Magnoliopsida; order Fabales; family Fabaceae; genus Arachis; species Arachis ipaensis. The sequence goes on along the minus strand of NC_029789.2, from coordinate 70,764,226 downwards.
TCCTCTACTTCATGCTCTTCCAAAATTTGTTCTTCCTCTAATCAATCAACAATTGTTCTATGCATGCATACATATATCATGAGGTCTTTCCTTAGGTTGTAATGGGGTTAGGGTTAAGGTAAGGTTATGTATTTGGCTAAGTGGGCTAAAAATTGAATCCTTTGATTAACTTAAGCTCCCCTCCTAACATTTATAACATCCTATACAATTATGTACTAACCTAACTACCCATTCCTCACTCTTTCACATACTCATGCATTTACTTTTGATCATTATACATATGCATTGATTTGTTTTTAAGCCTTACTTTGGGGCATTTTGTCACCCTTTTTTTTCTTTTTTTCTTGCTTTGTTTGTTTCTTCTCTTTTTTTTTCTTCATTATGCCTTTTTCTTCTCCTTTTGTTTTGTCTCTTCTTACGTTTTCTCTTTTTTTTTTATCAACGCATATGGTCTACACATTTGGTCAACACATGAATATGTATCCGCTTTCCGATATTTTTAACAAAATCAACAACATGCTCTTACCTCAACCAATGTCCCCCCTCCCCCCCCCGNTTCCCACGCTTGAATGACACACACACTCTCTAGCCTAAGCTATTCAAGTATTTAAATAGGACATTCGTAGTTTTCCACTTTTGGCTTGTGATGTGCTAAATTTAAGAATAAGTGGGTTAAGCGTAGGCTCAAAGTTGGTTGCAAAGGTTTTATTAAGGTAAGGTCATTTGGGTAAGTGGCCAAGTGAATTGATGGCGTCAATCATGTATATGCATTCATACATATAACAATGGACATATAGAGTCAAAAAAATTAAGGATCACAATCGTAGAGAAAGAACAATGCACACAAGAAGGAAGGTAAGTGGCTAGAAGATGTAGCCACGCAATTAAGCTCAAAACTCACTTGCTTGTGTTCTTGGCTCAAAATCCACGTTCCAAATTACATTCTTCAAACAAGCTTAGCATACAAAAGTTTTCAAAATTTTCAAAATTGGTAGGGTTGCCCTAAAATTTTCAAAATCCATTGTCGGTGCCGGAGATGTGGAAATTTCCGGTTCTTCCATAGGTGGTGCTAGGCAAATTAGAAGCTTCTTGACAAAAGTATACCGGTGTTGGTTGCGCCGCTCGTAACGATCGAGCTTCTTGTGGAAATCCTCTATGCGTTGCATGGATGATTTTGGTGATGCGGTTGAAGTGGTGGGAATGTTCATGGGAATGGCTAAATTCGGATCCTCGGTGTCTGCCGGAGGGTTGAGGTATCTCCCGGTTGGAACAACATTACCGTCCATCGGGATCATGGCCTCCGATCCTTAGTCTCTCGGGAAACACCGGCTGCGGCAACTAAGTCGGTCACTAAAGCGGGGAAGGATAGGTTTCCTTTACCGTGGATGCGGCCCATAGCCTGGTGAATGAGACAGGGAATATGCACCTATCTCTCTGTAAGGACACACCAAACCAACAAGGCTAACTCGGCAGTGATGGATGAGCCATGGGTGCTTGGGAGCACATAATGGGCTAGAATTTCGGCCCACGCAAGAGCCTCCCTGGTGAGAAAATGTACGGTGATGCCCTTGGGCTGGGGTCTCATCCTCCCTCGAATCCAGAATGATTCGGGTATGGCATTGACCTTGAGAACGGCATCCTAGTCAAACCCATATTTGCATCATGCCGACAAAAGCTCTTGATATGCATCAATACCTTTCGCTGACGGTCCGGTCTTAAGGACACTTTGAGTGGCCTCCTCTGTGACCGGAACTTGTCTTTGGTGCACAAATACCGATGCAAGGGATGATGAGTGGTAATTGGTGTAAAATTCCACCACCCAGGACAAGTTTGCTTCACGTGACTTCCTCTAGGAACTCCCATTGCCGCCGCTCGATGCGGGGCATCACAAGTGGAATGACATGAGCCGGAGGGGCTAGAAGAGGCTTCGCATGATAGTTCCTTTCTTTGATCAAGGGGTAGGCAAGTTTGCAGTATCGGTTGGGGAACTTGTTCGGATCCCTTGCCAGGTTGTCCTTTTCCAAAACATCAATGTTAGCAATGCTCCTTGTCTTATTGAGGAGGGGCTTGGCTCTAGGCGCTTGGTGTGCTTTCCTAGTAGACCGGGGAGGTACCTTCTTGGATGCCGTTCCTTGGTCTTTCTTGATAACCATCCTAAAAAGAAGGGAAAGGTGGCAAAATTTAACTCAAAGAAGCACCAAGAAACAATAGTCATGCAAGTGATAAAGCATAGGAGAATAAGTGTCTGAGATACGTGACAGCTGCAACATGTGACTAAGGCAACAATGAATATCATAGCCAATCACTAGCATGTGATGTAGGAGTGGCATAGGCATGCAAGCAAGAAGCATGAGAAGCACACACTCATAACATCAAGAGCAAGAGGTAAGAGTTAATGGGTGAGCATGTAGAAATGAAGCAAGAAGAGTAGTAAGCTCAATGCACATATGAACAAGCAAGTGAATGAGAAAGAACACTAAATGGAAGACACTAAGTCAAATTTAACTCCAAAAAGTCATGTATGCCTTTCATCAAACACTTGGTGTGCATCCCTTTTTGTGACAAAAATTAGAGAAGGGTGACAATGTAACATCCCACAAAGCATCATCAATCATCATAACATACCACACATTGCAAGGAAAAGCAATTAAGACAATCCAACTCATTAATGCAAGAGTAGGCCCCCACTTTTAACACCCATAAGAAATTGAAAAAGAAAGAAAATCCAACAAACAAACAAAACATGAATGAAAGCTGACTAAGAGGAAGAGTAAAGGAATGCAACTAATGAAAGGAAGAAAGAAAAGAGAGGGCTAAGCAAGATAAACGAAAAGTGAGGAATACCTTGAGAAGAGGGGGAAGAAATGGAGTATGTAAGTGAGAGAGAAGGTAATGAAGAGTATGGGAGAGGAGAGGGGAAAGAGAGGTGTGGGACCGCCGGAGGTGGTGATTGCCGCCGGTGGAGGTCGGAGAAGAGGAGGTAGAAGTGGTAGGAGGGGGAGTAAGAGTGGAGAAGAAGGACGAAGGTAAGAAGAGGGAAGAAAATTGAAAGAGAGGAGCGCTACAATGTAATTGGGTCGCAAGACCAGCGCGCGCGTGCCATGCACGCGTGCGCGTGCAGGGGCAAAATACAGAAGGGGCGCGGACGCGTCTAATGCACGTACGCGTAAAGTGGGTGATATGCAATTGTGCACGCGAGCGTCAGGTGCGCTTATGCGTGCATCTTAGTTGTGCCCCCAGCACAATGTGGGCACAACTTTGGCTCAACTCTCAGGAAAAAGTACCAGAAATTGTATTTTACATGATCGACGGCGATGCGCACGGTGCGCTTACGCGTCGATGTACATAACGTCCGAGGGATGCGTGCGCGCCAGGCGTGAGTCGAGTCAGGCGTAAGGCACAGTGTTAGCCCAAAATTAGCACAACTCTCTGGAAAATGAACCAGGAGGGCAGATGGCACCATCAGCGCGTACGCGGCTAGTGCGCATACGCGCGCTTTGCGCGATTAGGGTCATGGACGCGTACGCGCCAGGTGCACGCATGCGTGACTCGTGTTGTGCCTGGGGCTCAGTGTTGGTCCAAAATTGGCACAACTCTCTGGAAAATGACCCAGGAGTTGTGAGTGGCCTATGGCGCGTTAGCACCTAGTGCGCGCACGCGCACCTCCCTTCCCTTTTTATTTTATTTTAGGACATGAAAAATGCATATTTATCATGAATTCAGTGGGCAAACAAGCCAAAAGGGTCAAAAACACCCACAACTCCATGCAATACCTAAAGATGGGCTGTTTTCTACCACACAATCAATCTATCTATTGAAAAATCAATGCAAGTCTTCATGAACAATTTATCCAAGGCAGCCACAATCAAATCTAACCAAACAATGCTAAAGCTAAGCAGTCAAAAAATAATGAAGAATTCAAGAACTATATACAAAAGGGGTAAAAAGATAGATCTCACCACGGTGGGGTGTCTCCCACCTAACACTTTTGTTTAATGTCCTTAAGTTGGACTTTCACTAGCTCATTGCTCCTTGCCAAGAGGTGCATCTTCCAAGAGGAATACCTCAATCTCCTTATTGCTCTTCATTTGCTCACCATGATACAACCTGAGACGGTGCCCATTGACATTGAAGATATCCGGACTTGAGGGATGGCGCAAATGGTAGACCCCAAAGGGTTCCGCTTTCTCCATTCGATATGGGCCTTCCAATTTTGATCTTAGTTTTCTGGGCAAGAATCTCAATCCGGAGTTGTAAAGGAGGACTAGATCGCCGGCTCTAAATTCTCTTCTTCTTATTTTCTTGTCGTGCACGGCTTTCATTTTTTCCTTGTAAAGTCTCGAGTTCTCATAGGCTTCCAACCTCAAACACTCTAATTCCACTAGTTGAAGCTTTCTCTCAACTCCGGCCCCACCCAAACTTGGATTGCATTCCTTGACGGCCCAATATGCCTTGTAATCTATCTCCACCGGTATGTGGCAAGCTTTGCCATAGACCAACTGAAAGGGGCTCATGCCAATCGGTGTCTTGTATGCCGTTCGGTATGCCCATAGTGCATCGGTAAGCTTGGCACTCCAATCTTTTCTATTGGGCTTCACAATCCTCTCCAATATGCGTTTAATCTCTAGATTGGAAACCTTTGCTTGGCCGTTTGTCTATGGGTGGTAGGCCGTAGCCACTTTATGTATGATGTCGTATTTCTTCATTAGCCCTTCCTTTCTCTTATTGCAAAAATGTGAGCCTTGGTCGCTCACAATTGCTCGTGGCGTCCCAAATCTACAAATGATGTTATTTCTCACAAAGGAAAGGACCACGTTAGCATCGTCCGTCTGGGTGGGTATCACTTCCACCTATTTTGGACACATAATCAATGGCTAGTAGAATGTAGAGAAAACTATTAGAATTTGGGAATGGCCCGATGAAGTCGATACCCCACACATAAAAAATCTCACAAAATAGCATGGTTTGTTGGGAATTTCATCCTTCTTGGAGATGTTACCAAATCTAAGGCATTGAGAACAAGATTTACAAAAACGAGAAGAGTCTTTGAAAATAGTTGGCCACCAAAATCCACAATCTAGGATTTTCCTTGCCGTTCTTTGAGGTCCATAATGGCCTCCTCCTTTGGAGGAATGTCAAGCTTCCAAGGTATGGATTACTTGATCCGAATTACTTGATCCGAATTGTTTGTAGCCTCCACCAAAATAGTTTGTAGAATGCACCTCCGAATTACTTGATCCGCTCCATATCTCCAAAGGTATGGATCATCCCACACATAGTATTTGGATTCGCTTTTTAGCTTATCCCTTTGATGTTTGGAGAGATTAGGAGGAAACGACTTCCGAGTAATTTGCAATTGGTGCATATCAAGGAATGACTTCCGAGATTGCTTACAAGCCCTCAAAGGGAAGAGAATCATTAATAGGAGTGGTATCGCCTTTGGTGTGTTCAATGCGACTTAAGTGATCCGCCACTAGGTCTTGCGAACCACTCCTATCTTTAATTTCCAAGTCAAATTCTTGCAATAATAAAACCCATCTAATCAATCTCGGTTTGGATTCCTTCTTAGCCAACAAATACTTTAACGCCGCATGATCCGAGTACACTACCACCTTAGAACCAAGTAGATATGCTCGAAACTTGTCCAAGGTAAAAACTATTGCCAATAGTTCTTTTTCGGTGGTAGTGTAGTTAGATTGGGCTCCATCTAGTGTTTTTGATGCATAGGACATGACATATGAATTCTTACCCTCGCGTTGTGCTAACACGGCTCCCACGGCAAAATTTGAAGCATCACACATTATCTCGAATGGCCGACTCCAATCCGGCCCTCGCACGATGGAAACTTGATGACTCTGAATTCACACCCCATTCAAAAAAAATGGTGAATCAGTTCTTCTGGCAAGTGCACCAAAATTATCGTCAAGTAATAACCCACAGTGGAGTGGGATCGTATCCACAGAGATTGGTAAATTTGAGCAATGTTAATCAATTGGTGAATTAGTCAAGCAGATAAATAGATTGTGAGTACAGAATTTTAAATGACAGAATTGTAAATGGCTTGATAAACCATTATTTTATGATTTATATTGTGTTTAATTGAGTGGTTTTATCAAATATTTACCCACTTATTCATATGATTAGCATGTATTTACAATTCCTTTCCAAAATTGTTTATGATTGAAAACTTGCTTCCTAGAAACTTTTAATTATGTATTTTAATTCTCCTTTATCCCATTCGATGCCGTGATCCGTGTGTTAAGTGTTTCAAGCTTCATAGGGCATGTATGACTTAGAAATTGGAGAGGAGGCTTGCAAAAATGGAAGGAACACAAGAAACTAAGGAGATGACCAGCGAGCAATGACGCGAGCGCATGGCCCAAGCGAACGCGCGAAATGGAGAAGTTGCAACGACGCAAACGCGTGCCTGCACAAACGCGTGGATTGGAGTCTGCACGAATGACGCGAACGCATAAACAACGCAAACGCGTGACAAGGAAAATCACTGAATGACGCGAACGCATGGACGATGCGTACGCGTGACCTGCGCAATCTGAAAAAATAACAAAATATGCTGCGGGCATTTTGGGCCGCATTTTGACCTAGTATTTGGCCCAAAAACACAGACTAAAGCTAGGGAACGTACAGAAACTCAGAGGAGAGACCGATAGACACACACAGAGATTCAGATTCATCACATTAGGATTACTTTAGTTTTAGATATGAATTTAGATTAGTGTCACATTGATAGTTTATGCTTTTGCTTTGGATTTTTGGATGTTGAAGAGCCATTACTTCCGTGAAGACACTACTTTAGTTTGTTTCCTTATTCCTTTACTCTTTTCAGTTGATTATTGACTCTATTCAAATAAGTATGTTACATTTTGAGTTTAATAATATATAAAGTTATTTTTATTTTTAATTAATTTTAAGTTTCTATTTTATTTCGTTTAATTATGTCTTCTTATATTTTTATGAGTATTAATTCCATGTCAATGGAGTAGATTTTCTACTTGACATGGGGGTTGATTAAGAGGAGACACTTGAGTTGGAATGCTCAAGTGCCTAGTTAAATTGGACGTTGTTGGCTAATTCTGTACTTACTAATGCTAGACCTTCCCAAGGGAGAGGACTAGGATTTGCAGGTAAGAGTTAGCTCAATCACTTGACTTTCCTTTATTTAGTAATGGTTAACTAAGTGAAAACAACAACCTCTTTACACTACATTTGAGAAGATTCCAACAAGGATAGAACTTCCAATTAATCATTCCCCCAATCAAGGCCTTTTTATTTAGAATATCAAAAATTATTCTTAATATATTTTTATTGCTCTGATTTATAATTAATCAATTGCTCATTATTTTGAAAAATATCACTTTATGGTGAAACAAGGAATTGTACTAGGACATGTGGTGTCTAATACTGGCATTTCTGTAGATCCAGCAAAGGTGGATGTTATTTCTAGTTTACCTTACCCCTCATCCGTGAGGGAAGTCCGTTCGTTCCTTGGCCACGTAGGTTTTTACAAGAGATTCATTAAAGACTTCAGTAAGGTAGCATTGCCTTTATCCAGATTGCTGCAGAAGGAAATTGAGTTCGAGTTCGGTGAGGATTGTATACAGGCGTTTGATAAGCTGACAATTGCCGTGACTCAAGCTCCAATAGTAAGAGGACCAGACTGGAGCCAGCCATTTGAAATAATGTGTGATGCTTCCAACCATGCAGTAGGAGCGGCGCTGGCTCAGCGCAAAGTTAATGATCCTTTTGTAATCGCTTATGCATCTTAAACTTTAGATGCTGCTCAATCTAATTACACTACTACTGAAAAAGAGCTTTTAGCTATTGTTTTTGCTCTGGATAAATTCTGAGCCTATTTACTTGGTGCTAAGGTAGTAGTGTACTCAGATCATGCAACTGTAAAATATTTACTAGCTAAAAAGGAGTCCAAACCAAGGCTAATACATTGGATACTGCTGCTGCAAGAATTCGATTTAGAAATTAAAGATAGGAGTGGTAACCAGAATTTAGTGGCAGACCACTTGAGTCGCCTTGAGAACATTAAGAATGACTCCACTCCTATAAATGATAATTTCCCATTTGATAGCTTACATGCAGTATCTGAAGTAGTTCCTTGGTATGCACATGTAACTAATTATCTAGTTAGCCACACTTTTCCTCCAAATTTTACTAAGCATCAAAGAGACAAGCTGAAAAGTGAGTCAAAATATTATATATGGGATGATCCATATTTATAGACATGTGGTGCTGACCAGGTAATTAGATGGTGTGTGCCTCAATCAGAATTCCAGTCTATTTTAGAGGCCTGCAACTCATCTGAGAGTGGAGGACATTTTGGCCCTCAAAGAACAGCTAGAAAAATCCGAGACTGTGGATTCTGGTGGCCTACTCTTTTTAAAGATGCTGCTGTATTTTGTAAATCTTCTTATCCATGCCAAAGGTTTGGTAATATATCCAAGAGGGATGAAATGCCTCAACAGATTATGCTTTTCTGTGAAATTTTTTATGTTTGGGGCATTGACTTCATGGGTCGATTTCTAAATTCTAATGGTTACTTTTATATACTTTTAGCTGTAGATTATGTTTCTAAATGGGTGGAAGAAATTTCTACTGGTACTGATGATGCTAAAACTGTTGTTTCCTTTGTTAGAAACCATATTATTTGTCACTTTGGATCACCACAAGCAATCGTGAGCAATCAAGGCACCCACTTGTGTAACAGGAGACTAACCGGATTATTGAAGAAGCATGAGATAATTCACAAAGTAGCAACAGCTTACCATCCCCAAACCAATGGGCAAGCAGAAGTCTCTAACAGAGAGATTAAACATATTCTGGAAAAGATAGTAACACCTCATAGGAAGGACTGGAGTGCCAGGCTACAAGACGCACCCTGGGCTTATAGAACTGCATACAAGACACCCATTGGGATGAGCCCCTTTCGCCTGGTATACGGAAAGGCTTGCCACCTTCCAGTAGAGGTGGAACACAAGGCTTTCTCGGCTGTGAGGGAGTGCAACATGAATTTTGAGGAAGCTAGTGCTGAAAGAAAGCTGCAATTAGCAGAGCTGGAAAACCTTCGCCTAGAAGCATATGATAACTCTAGGAGATACAAAGAAAAGATGGAGGTTGTCCATGACAAGCATATAAAAAGGAGAGAATTTAGACCAAGGGAGTTAGTTCTTCTTTATAACTCCAGACTGAGGCTTATTCCAGGTAAACTGAGATCAAGATGGGAAGGCCCCTATAGAGTAGAAAAGGCAGAGCCATACGGAGTTTTTCACCTACGTCATCCTACTAGCTCCAAATTTCTGAAGGTCAATAGACATCGCCTGAAGCTTTATCATGGTGAAAAGATGAAGAATCAAAAAGAACTAGAGGTCTTCCTCTTGGAAGACCCACCAACAGAGGCAGAATGAGCATAAAGAGCGTCCAACTTAAGGACGTAAAAGCAAAGTGCTAGGTGGGAGACAACCCACCTTGGTATGATCATTCCGTTTCAGTCTTAGCTTTATTTTCACTTTATTTTATTTTTCCGATGTTAATGAATCTTCTCATCATCCATGCATATAGCTGCATATAGTTTACATTAGCATTCTGTATATTCAAAAAAAAAAAAAACCACGCGACGCGGCAGCATCTCTGACGCATCCGCGTCACCAGTGCGTTTTGAAGAAAAGAGAATTGGAAAGAGAGTCACGCAAAAGCGTCGCTGGAGACGTGCCTTAGGCACAACCATGCCCACGTGACCACATCAATGACGCGTCCGCGTCGTTTGGAAAATGGCCTCCCACGCATCCGCGTCAACTACGCGAACGCGTGACCCTAAAAATCGACGTAAAAGAGGTATATGGCAGAGAGTTATGATGGAGTAAGGCTGGAATGGTGCTGGAAGCACCAGCCTTGCCACGCGGCCGCGTAGTCCTCCAAACACGGCCATTCACGTGATCGCGTTAACCACGCGATCGCGTCACTCAAATATTTTGGCAAAATAAGTTTGAGACAGAGAGTTGCGCGAACGCGTCGCTGCTCTCGCGCCATTCGGACAAATCAAGTCACGCGACCACGTGACCAACGCGTTCGCGTCACTTGAAAAACATCACACACCACGCGACCGCGTGACCCACGCGTCCGCATCACATGCGGCGCACAGAATATCCAGATCAGCCAAAATATCTTATCTTTTCTTCCCCAAATCCTAATTTTTCTTTTCCTTTATTATTTCTTTCTTCCCCCTTCTTCTTTCTCTACTCAATCTCACTTTTTACTTTCTCCTCCCTTATTTTTCACAACCATTATCAAGGTTCCTTTCTTTCTTTCTTTACTTTTTACTTTCCCTTATTAATTTATGTTTTAATTTTTTTCTTTTCACCTTCATTATCCATATTTTCACTTCTTTTCTTTTCTTTTTATTCCTTTAATTGGTGTTAGAAATTTAACTAGGTGATTATTATCTTTTATATTTTGCTTGTAAATTATTGTGGAATTGTTTGACAATTATATATCACTTTTCATAAGGGTTGCTTGCATGTTCAATTTATTACTTTCCATGACATATTCAACATGCATGCCAAGTATTTGTGAAAAAGCCCGTATGGCATTGTGCACTATTTAATTTATTCTATGTTACTACTTTAATGCCTGTTTTTCACAAAAACCTTGTATATTTTATTAATCAAATATAATTGTCAATACAAACAGGTTGCTAGTTTGAATGACTTGGTAATCTAACTTGGACATTGAATGCTTGATCTATGCTACTCATGCCTTTGCCAGCATGCCAATAAACATCTTGCATTTAATTGCCATCACATGCACTTACTATATTACCTTTGATGAACTTTTCACATGTAATCTAGACCATGTGTTAACAACATCCTTTTTACCATGCATGGATTACCACCCATAACGTTCGCTCCCTTGCTCGAACCCTTGGCTTTACATATTACTTTCTTTTTCCTTTTTCAGGATGGCCACCAAGAAAGGTAAAGAGAAAGCTACTCTCAAACCACCAGCAAGGAGAGGAACAAAAAGAGCATTAGTGGCAGAGCCATCTTCAACAGCGGTGAAACCTTCAACAAAAAGAATCAAGAGGATCATCAAGGTCGATGAAAAAGAGAAAGCCTTCCCAGCAAAGGACACTGTGCAGTTCACTAACCGCTACTGTGAGCAGATGTTTCCCATCCTGGCAAGAAGGAATTATAACAATGAGCACCTTCTTATCCTCCCTACCAACATTTCTAAACTTGTTGAGCCCCGCATTGAGCGAAGACAATGGGAATTCCTATGAAGATAGCCACGGCAGGTTAATCTATCATGGGTAGTAGAACTCTACTCCAATTTGCACATCCCAACCATGCAGTCCGTGTATGTCCGTCAGAAGCAAGTCCCCATAACTAAAGAAGCCAGTCAACAAGCTTTAAATCTTCCCCCTGCTCCAGAAGGATTGGACGCATTCCAAGAAGCCTCATTCAAGCACCAGACATATCAATTTAACTGGGACGCCATTCTCAGAGTCATCGCACAACTTGGCACCATATGGATCTACGGATACCATCGATCCCGTCCTAAAGGGATATCGGCTTCAGCACTCACCTTGGAGGCTCGAGTATGGGTACAAATCATGTCCCATTACATTTTTCCGAGCACTCACGAGTCCTCCTTCACTGCAGACATGGCTGTTTTACTCTGGTGTATCCTTACAAACCAGCACCTCAATTTACCAAGACACATTTGGCATGCTATGGGACATGTACAAATTACGGGCAACTTACCTTTCCCTGTCTTGGTTTCAGATCTCGTCTCAGCAGCCAGAGTCTCATATAGAGCTGGGGATACCAAAGCCATGATTCCATGAGAGGATCAGTATGTTCCTAACAGGAAGTATATCAGACCTCCAGCAGCAACTATCAACCGAAACACAGAACAGGCACAAGATATTCCTTCTTCTTCAACACTACAAGCACCTTCAACAAACCAATTGCTCAACCAGATACTTGAGAGATAAGACCCGCTTGAATGCAAAGGAAAGCAGAGAGAGAGCCGTAACAAGTGCAGATTTACATACCTCAAAGAGCTACTTGTTGGTAACCAACCACCTAGAGAAGACTCAGACACCCTGGACTCCACTTCATATACCAGCACAGGGAGCCATGACGATCCCGATAGTGGTGATGCTGCTACCAGCCCCCCTTTGTTCCTGACAGATGGCACCGAGGACGGTGCAAAGCTTTAAGTGTGGGGAGGTCGGTCAATACCTGACTTCCGGAGGTAGTTTCTTTTATTTGCATGCATGTTCTACTTGATTGAAAATAATAAGTTTCTTCTAAGACCCTATTTTTGAAAAATTTCACTAATTTAAAATAAATCTTTTGTGTTAAACTTGTTAGAAGTTACAATTGGATCATAGTTTAAAAAGCTAAGAACACACAACCTGTGAGATTTAAGCTTAATTATATGGTTACATTATTTAACCATAAATATTTTATTCTTGTGTGTTTACTTCTCTATGATTGTAACCTTTATTTTGTTTCATCCTATATGTCCAATGTTTAATGTGTTATATGCATGCATATGATTGGGGCCATTATTTGATTCTAGCTCACTTATCCCAAATAAGCCTACCCTTTAAATTACCTTTGTTAGCCACTTTGAGCCTTTTAATCCCATTTGTTCTATATTTTACCACATTAATAGCCTTAAGCAGAAAAACAATTAAATATCCCAATTGAATCTTTGGATAGCTTAAGAAAGAAATTATGTGTTAATTAAGTATGGAAAAATTGTGAGAACAAGGGTTAATAAGAGAATGTGTCATGATAAAATAATAGGAATTTGGGTACCTACTCATGTGAACCTATAAAAATTAAAAATCCATGTGCATTGATAAGTTATGTTTATTTTCCTAGTTAATATATA
>NC_029789.2:70732252-70751267 GCF_000816755.2 Arachis ipaensis | reverse complement strand
AAGTAATAATTAAGTACTTAAATAAGGGGACAAAATTACCCGAATATTAAGCTAATAAAAAGATCAATGCATATGTGATACAAGTTAAAAGGAAAAAGTTAATACATGAGTATGTAATGCAGAAGTGAAAATTTTGGATAGCTAGGCATGATTCTAGAGTTATGCAGAGTAGATGTACACTGGATAAGAGCTTAGATTAGTCAAAGATTCAATTTATAGCTTACTTAGCCATATATATACCCTTACCCTTACCTTAGCCCCATTACAACCTTGAAAAGACCTCATGATGTTTGCATTGGTACATTAAATATTGTTGATTGGTTAGGTGAAAAACAAAATTTAGAAAGCATGATTAGAGAAGAGTAGAGTGATTACCCTATACACTTGAGAGAATAGAGTGCATATACACCATCAGTGAGGGTTCAGTGCTTAATTCTATGTTCCCTGCTTTCATGAGCTGTCTTCTTACAATGTTATCTGTTTTTGCTATATAAATTAAATTAGTGAGATCCAATTTATGTTTGTCTTGTAGAGCTTATTTACTTTTAGCCAAGTAGACATGAATCATATAGTTGCATTTATATATATAGGTTGCATTGCATTTCATGACTTTTGTATTTCCCTACTCGTTTATTTTATCTCCTTCAACTAAACATGAGGACATGCTAATGTTTAAGTGTGGGGAGGTTGATAAACCATTATTTTAAGATTTATATTGTGATTAATTGAGTAGTTCTATCAAATCTTTACCCACTTATTCATATGATTAGCATGTATTTACAATTCCTTTCCAAAATTGTTTATGATTGAAAACTTGCTTCCTAGAGAATTTTAATTATGTATTTTAATTCTCCTTTATCCCATTCGATGCCGTGATCTGTGTGTTAAGTGTTTCAGGCTTCATAGGACATGAATGACTTGGAAATTGGAGAGGAGGCTTGCAAAAATGGAAGGAACACAAGAAACTAAGGAGATGACCAGCGAGCAATGACGCGAGCGCATGGCCCACGTGAACGCGCGAAATGGAGAAGTCGCAGCGACGCGAACGCGTGGATGACGCGTACGCGTGACCTGCGCGATCTGCAAAAATAACAGAATACGCTGCGGGCATTTTGGGCCGCATTTTGACCTAGTATTTGGCCCAAAAACATGGACTAAAGCTAGGGAACGTATAGAAACTCAGAGGAGAGACCGATAGACACACACAGAGATTCAAATTCATCACATTAGGATTACTTTAGTTTTAGATCTGAATTTGGATTAGTGTCACATTGATAGTTTATGCTTTTGCTTTGGATTTTTGGATGTTGAAGAGCTATTACCTCCGTGAAGACACTACTTTAGTTTATTTCCTTATTCCTTTACTCTTTTCATTTGATCATTGACTCTATTCAAATAAGTATGTTACATTTTGAGTTTATTAATATATAAAGTTATTTTTATTTTTAATTAATTTTAAGTTTCTATTTTATTTCGTTTAATTATGTCTTCTTATATTTTTATGAGTATTAATTCCATGTCAATGGAGTAGATTTTCTACTTGCATGGGGTTGATTAAGAGGAGACACTTGAGTTGGAATGCTCAAGTGCCTAGTTAAATTGGACGTTGTTGGCTAATTCTGTACCTACAAATGCTAGACCTTCCCAAGGGAGAGGACTAGGATTTGCAGGTAAGAGTTAGCTCGATCACTTGACTTTCCTTTATATAGTAAGGGTTAACTATGTGAAAAGAACAACCTCTTTACACTATATTTGAGAAGATTCCAACAAGGATAGCACTTCCAATTAATCATTCCCCCAATCAAGGCTTTTTTATTTAGAATATCAAAAATTATTCTTAATATATTTTTATTGCTCTGATTTATAATTAATCAATTGCTCATTATTATCCAACATTAAAAAAAAACTTCAGAAAAATTATAGTTAATAAAATAGCACTCTTTCTTGCAACTCGTTGGGAGACGACCTGGGACTCATACTCCCAGTATTTTTATTTCTAAAATTTGTGACAACCTTTTTTAAATTGATAAGAAGATTTTTGCTGGTTAAGAACTGTACTCGCAACGTTATTTCTATATTAATTTCTTAATCGGCTAATTTTGGCCTCGTCATGGCTAAATTGTAAAGGAAAGCAATAAAATGCAGAAATGTAAATGGCAGAATAAAAATGGCAGAATCATAAATGACTCAATTGTAAATGGGAATGGGGAATTGCAGAATGTAAAAACAAGCTATAAAGAAAGTGATAGATAAGAATGGGGAAATTCATTGAGATAAGGAGATGTTGTCTCTTTGGATTAATTTCAGCTTTTATCCTCTTCAATCATGCAACTCATTGACCTCTTGGCAATCATGATTGATTGAGCCCCAATTCCTTGGTGACTCAATCTCTCAGATCTTGATCAATAGCCAATTCTTTGGTCTAATTGTTCATGAAGAGAGATATGATTGGTCCCTGATTACACCACACATCATCATAGGTCCAAGTAGAGGGAGGATTATATGTCACCATATCCAAACACCAAAACCTAGATCCTACTCAAGTGTGAGAAGAGATTTCAAGCATGGTTTCATGTTTCCTTTCCCAAGGTTCCCATGAAACCCATTTTGCATTCAATCTCTTTTCCAAGATAATTGAACACTAAGCATTAAAAACGAAATTCCTTCTAGCAAATCAAAGAGAAGATGAAGAGAAGAAGAATTTCACTTTCATTAATCCATCAAGTACAACAGAGCTCCCTCTCTCAATGAGAGGGAATTTAGATACTCATAGCTCAAAGAAAAGTACTCAAGATTAAAGAAGATGATGAAGTGTAAAAGTGAATCTAAAACTAGTCTCCCTAATTGCTTAACCCCCTTTTCCAGTACTTCTTGGGGGTATTTATACTACTCCTAGCTCTCAAAATAAAAGAATTACAAAAGTGAAAAAGGAAAATTATAATTTGGAGGGAAAAGAACTCAATAAGCGTGACTTCCCAGCTGGCGTGTGGCTGGCGCTTCAGTGGCATGCTATGTGCTCTTCTAATTCTGGCTTGGCGTGCCACACCCAGTCCCTCAAGTGGCACGCTCTTCTTTAATAACATCCCTAGCGTGCCACGCCTTCGAGCTCAAGTGGCACGCCCTAGCCTCTTTCCTTTTCTTCTTGCCTCTGGAGACTTGGACTAGCATGGCACGCCCAGGGTCTGGCATGCCACGCCCTTGCTGCACGCTTGAACAAGCTCTCTGGAAAGTTGAACTAGCATGGCACGCCCAAGGTCTGGCATGCCATGCCCTTTGTAAGCAAGTGATTCTTTTGTTTGGCGTGCCACGCCACGAACTCAAGTGGCACACCCCAATGGCTTTTGCTTCTTGAATGACACTGGCGTGCCATGCCTGGTGTTCAAGTGGCACGCCTAAGTGAGGAATAGTGAATGGCGTGCCACACCCTCGACACCAAGTGGCACGCCCATGTATTTGGCCTCCTTCATCCTTTCTGGAACTTGCACCAGCGTGCCACGCCCATGATCTTGCCTTTGTTCCAGTAGCTGGCGTGCCACGCTCAGCACTCAAGTGGCACGCCATAGTGAGATTCTTGGACTGGCGTGCCACGTCTTCGATACCAAGTGGCACGCCCAGCCCTTTCTTTGGCCTCTTTGTGCATTGGCGTGCCACGCCTGGTCGCTCAAGTGGCACGCCTAAGTGAAATTGAGAGCTTGGCGTGCCACGCTTTCAACCTCAAGTGCCACGCCCATACCTCATTGGCCTTCAGCCCCCTTCTCTGGGATTTAGTACCAGCGTGCCATGCCATGCTGCTCAAGTGACACGCCCATACAATTGTGGACTTCTCAAGCTTGGCGTGCCACGTCTGGTTCCTCAAGTGGCACGCCTAAGTGACTTTTTGGAGCTGGCATGCCATGCCTTCGATACCTAGTGGCATGCCATAGTGATGGTTCCTCCTGGAGTGATGAGCTAACGTGCCACGCCCCTTGGCTCAAGTGGCACGCCCATAGTAGGTGATGGGCTAAGCGTGCCACGCCTAACCTGGCGTGCCACGCCCCTTTAGTGTCCTCTATTGCTGCTCCCTGGAACTTTGTACTAGCGTGCCACGCCCAATCCCTGGCGAGCCACGCCCATGTGAATGCTCGAGACTTCCTTCTAGATTTCAGTACTGGCATGCCACGCCTAGCTCCTGGCGTGCCGCGCCAATGCATTTTTGTGGCGTTTGCTCTAAGTGGCACGTCAGTTTCACACGCCCAGCTTCTTTGTTGCTTTCTTCCCATTTTTTATGTCTTTTTCACCTGTAATTCAGCACAACTCATCTCAAAGTAATGTACCATAATATTCTTCAAATAATGCATGAATTGCAATGATCAAATGAGATTTATGCTCTTTTATGGTCCTCTTTATGCAAGAAAGAAGGGTAGATGATGCAAGTCATCAGAGCTTGGGTCAATGCTACCTTGAGCTTGTTAAAAGCCTCCATGCACTCCTTGCTTAGGTCAAACGCAACGTCCTTTTGCAATAGTCTTGATAGAGGCAATGCTACCTTACTAAAGTCGTTTATAAATCTTCGATAAAATCCTGCATGTCCAAGGAATGAATGAACTTCCCTCTCGGAAGAGGGGTAAGGCAAGCTAGATATAACATTGATCTTTGCCGGATCCACAGAAATACCATCTTTGGAAATAATATGTCCTAAAATAATGCCTTGCCTAACCATGAAATGACACTTCTCAAAATTCAAGACAAGATTAGATTTAGTACATCTTTCCAAAACCTTTTCAAGGTTATCCAAGCAATAATAAAAAGAATCACCATATACCGTGAAGTCATCCATGAATACCTCCATGCATTGCTCTAGAAAATCTACAAATATGCTCATCATGCACCTTTGGAAAGTTACCGGTGCATTGCATAGGCCAAATGGCATACGCTTGTAGGCATAAGTTCCAAAGGGGCAAGTAAATGTTGTTTTTTCTTGGTCCTCTAGAGCAATGTGTATTTGGAAGTACACCGAATAGCCATCTAAAAAGCAATAATGAGATTTACCAGATAATCGATCGAGCATTTGATCGATAAACGGAAGTGGAAAATGATCCTTTCTAGTGGCCGTGTTCAACCTTCGGTAGTCTATGCATACCCGCCAAGAGTTTTGCACCCTTGTTGCTGTAAGCTCCCCGCTTTCATTCTTGATTGTGGTTACCCCGGATTTCTTTGGCACATCTTGATTGGGACTCACCCATTCGCTATCCGAAATAAGGTAGATGATGTCCGCCTCGAGTAACCGGGTTACCTCCTTCTTGACAACCTCTAGAATGGTAGGATTCAATCGTCTTTGAGGTTGTCTAACAGGTCTAGCTTCTTCTTCTAAGAAGATCCAGTGCTCACACACTTGGGGACTTATCTCTACTAGATCCGCCAAGCTCCACCCTATTGCCCTTTTGTTTTTTCTCAAAACACATAGCAACTTCTCTTCTTATTGAGGATTTAGTTCCCTTGCTATAATCACTGGGAATTTGTGGGCTTCATCAAGGTATGAGTACTTTAGGTGGGGCGGTAATGGATTCAATTCTAACTTTTTCTCTTGACTCGACACTTGAATTTCTTCACTTGGGTCTTCACTGTCTTCTTCAATCATATGTTTCTCATCTAGCTTAGCATAATGCACTTTGGCCACAATATTATCAATTAAGTCACACCAAAATATGGAATGGTTCTCCAGTGGGTACTTCATTGCTTCTTCTAAGCTACAACTTACAACTCTCCCATCTATCTCGAATGAGTAGGTTCCCGAATAGGCATCCAACTTGAATCTAGAGGTCCTCAGAAACGGCCTCCCAAGTAGGATAGATGATGTCCTTTCGGATTCACTTGGTGGCATCTCAAGGATATGAAAATCAATTGGAAATACCAAATCCTTTATGTTGACCAACACATCTTCCGCAATACCCGTCATAGTTATTATGCTCTTGTTCGCCAAGACAAACCTAGCCACCGACCGCTTCAACGGTAGGAGCTTCAATATATGATAAACAGAAAGAGGCATAATGCTAACGCATGCACCAAGGTCACATATACAATCAATGAATTGAACTCCGTGAATGATACAAGAGACTAAGCAAGGGCCCAGATCAACACACTTTCCGGGATGGCTCCCTGATAAACCCCGTTTTTAGGGTTTATCATGTGCAGATTTTGAGAGTTTTATCAATGACCTTCCACACTTATTCATATAAAACTGCATGATTTTGTGTTCCTTTCCCAACTTTGCTTTATAGATGAAAATATGCTTCTTTTGCATCAAAATTGACATAGTGTAATCCTCCTCTATTACCATTCGATGCCTTGATCCGTTTGTTAAGTGGTTTCAGAAGTTACAGGGAAAAATGGCTGAGAGGAGTGAAGGAAGCATGCATGAATAGAGGGAGCATGGAATAAAGCAAATTTTGGAACTTGGGCATGTGCACGCATGCATACACCCAGAGCCAATGCAATAGAGCCGAGCGAGGAGCCGGCGTGCTTATGTGGCTGGGCCACAAGTCATTGGACGTGTGCGCGCACTATGCGCCTATGCGCAGATCGCAGAAGACCCCAGGTAAGAATACATGTGCAGTGCGCGTACGCGCCGATGTGCGCACGTGATTTTTTAAAAGGAAAATGTGCCCAGCGATTTCAGGGGGTCCCAGGCCCTGTTTTGGAGCAGAATTTTGGAGGAAAAAGCTTAAGTAGACCAAGGATTAGGAGTGTTAGGACAATTAGTCATAATTATAGATATTTTAGAGAGTTAGTTACATTTGGTTTTTAGAGAGAGAAACTCTAACTTCTCTCTAAGATTTTACTTCCTCCATTGCATTTCTCTTGTGATTCCTTGGTAAGATCCATTGCTAGTTCACTTTTGTTTTGATACAAATTGTAGATCCACTCTTCTTCTACTCTTGATTGATACTCTTTTGATTCAATCTCTTAGATCTATATTTGTTTGACTTTGTTACCTTGAATTTGGATTAATGAATTGTGGAATTTCATTCAATTCCTTGATTGTTGATGATTGTTTGGATTAGATAGCTTTATTTCAGTTTCCTTCTCTCAATTACATCATGCCTCCTATGATTGCCTACCAATTGTTTGTGATAATGACAACCTTAGCTATGGAGTAGATTTCCCTTACTTGGCTTAGGGGATGAGTTATTGGAGACACTTGAATAGTGGATATCAATTGTAGATTATGAATTGAGAGTTGCTAATTGACTTGGAGTGCATTAAAGCAAGACTTTCCTAGGGTGAGACTAGGACTTGTGACTCAAGTTAGTTACCCTCACTTGACTTTCCTCCATTGTTAGGAGGTTAACTAAGTGAAGCAACAATCAATTCTTATCATAATTGAAGGAAACTAAAATGATGAAACTTTCAATACTCACTCTTAGCCATGGTCTTTATCTCAATTAATTGTGTTTGCCTTTGTTAGCTTGAACTCTTGCACTAACTCTCAAAACCACAAAAGATCTCCTAATCAATGATGTGCATTCCAAAGCAATTCCTAGGGAGAATGACCCGGGATCAATACTCTCGTTCAATTTTAGAATTGTTTGATGCGATATTTTCATGTTGTTTAGACTATACTCACGATTGGATTCAATGTTAAATTCTAACCGGCACAAGAATATTTCGGTTCATCACTCCCATCAAAGCCAAAGTAGAACTCCCCAATGGAATAGTTTCAAATTCATGGATTCTATCTTTGTTCATAATCCTTAAGAAACTTTGCATATTTAGGCACTTGATGGATGGCGTCAAAGAGAGGGATAGTTACCTCCCCTTTCTTGAACATTTCCACCATTTTTGGGTTAAGTTCTACGTGCTTCTTAGTCTTTCTTGCCAATGTAGGAAATGGAATTGGTTGAGCCACTTCCTTCAAGACTTGCTCCTTTCTAGGAACTTCACTCCTTGGTTAAGGGTCTTCGTCTTCAACTATCTCTTGTGCTTCCTCCTCCTCTTCTATTTCTTCTACCTCCACCACATCCTCCTCTTGAGTAACTATCATTGGGCTAGGTGTGTTTGAGCTACTCAAGGTTACGGCGTTGATGCCACCCTTGGGGTTAGGTAGAGGTTGAGAAGGTATGGCACTAGAGTTTGGAGCTTGAGGAGTGGAGGTAGAAGGTGGCTCCATACGAGCAATAAGGGCTTGGAGGTTGGAAGTAAGGCCATTGAAACTTGATTTGAGTGTATTTTGGAGTTCTTTTTGCCCTTGGAGTATGGACCGGAGTGTCTCATCTTGATTTAAAGAAGGAGAAGGATAGGTGATTTGTGGTGCTTGTGATTGGTTGGGTGGAGGCGGTTGTTTATGCAGTGGTATGTAGGTTTGGTAGTTCCATCCTTGGTTTGGTTGTTGATTTGGAGGGTTTTGTGAGTATCGATTTTGTGGAGTGTTGGTGTTCCACCTTTGGTTACCTCCATTTTCTCTACCTCCTTGTTGATAATTGTCCCGCCAACCTTGGTTGGAGTTATCCCTCCAACCTTGATTAGAATTGTTACACCCTTGGTTGTAATTGCCTCCTTGTTGGGGGTACCCTTGGTTGAAGTTGCTCCCTTGTGAATGGTATCCTTGATTAGGGCAATCATGGAAAGGGCGATCATAAAAGTTGTGGGTAGCCGCTAGAGTGCTATCTTCTTGGAGACTCAGACATTCATCCATATAGTGGGAGTAGTATGAGCAAATACCACATAATTTTTGAGGGACCAATTATTGGCTTTGTTGGTGTTGAGGAGATGGTGGAGGTTGTTGTTGATTCACTTGGAGTTGCTTTAGAAGACTTGTCATCTCACACAAGGTTTTGGTAAGGGTGGTGGTCTCACCATTAGATGAGACTTCATTCACAGCATGTTGAGTGGACTCAGCGAAGTCGGTAATGAGTTGCCATGCCTCCTCCGCTGTCCTATACTCTGACAAAGAACCGTTGCTTGAGGCATCCAATAGATTCTTATCTTTCTCTCTCATGCCTTGGCACACATAGCTAAGCAATACTTGAGTGTCAATCATATGGTTTGGACATGAGTCAAGAAGTTTGCGAAACCGCTCCTAATACTCATATAGGGTTTCCATCTCGCCTTGTACAATACATGAGATCTCCTTCCTTAGCTTGTCCATCATTTCTATGGGCATAAATTTATCTAGGAATTCTCTTCTAAGCAAGTCCCAATCGGAGATAACATCACTAGGTAAGGTATAAAACTACTCCTTGGCTCTTCCCTTAAGAGAGAATGGGAAGGCAAACAACCATATGGCCATTTCATTGGATCCTTCCCGCCTAGTGGTCGAGCATACACTATGAAAGTCCTTAAGGTGTCTAATGGGATCTTGTGCGGGAAGTCCATGGAACTTTGGTAGAAGATTGATGAGAGCGGTCTTGAGTTCAAAGTTTGCATTCAAGTTGGGATGAAGCACATGAAGAGGTTAGAGAATGAAGTCCAGTGCACCCACTTCCTTGAGAGTAACTCTCCTTGGAGCAGCCATATTGTCAACACCTAGATCAAAAGAAGGACTATTAGTAGTATCAACGGAAGAGTAATTAGTGCCTTGTTTGAATGACGATTCGGAATCCGCCTCGGATATGGTTGGTGAATTGGTAAAAACCTTTTCACCTCCCTCAAAGGCTAACCGCCTCTGAGCTTGCTGAATATGAAGCAAAGTTCTTTCAATTTTCGAATCAAATAGGACTAAGCTCGGATTCGGTAGTGAACGCGTCATACAATGAAGGAGATAAGAAGCTCATGACATCAAATAGTACTTAAGCAAAGATTAATCCTAACTAACAATCAACCAAACAAACAATCAAGAGAAAAAATGCAAGTATCCACAAATTAACATATTTACACTAACCAATAGAATGGCACACATAAGCAAGTCCCCGACAACGGCGCCATTTTGATGAACAAAATTCTTATGCCGGTTTAGAAATTAACAAAGTGTTCGATCGTGAGTATAGTCTAACCGACATGCAAATATCGCATCAAACAATTCTAAAATCTATGACCGAGAGTATTAGTCCCGGGTCGTCCTCCCTAGGAATTGTCTTAGAATGTGCATTATTGATTAGGAAGTCTTTTGTGGTCTTGAGAGTTGGTGCAAGAATTTAAGCTAATCAAAGGTAAACAACAATTGATTAAGATAAAGGCCTTGGCTAAGGGTGAGTATTAGAAGTTCCATCATTGTAGTTTCCTTCAATTGTAATAAGAATTGATTATTGCTTCACTTAGTTAACCCTCTAATAATGGAGGAAAGTCAAGTGAAAGTAACTAACTTGAGTCACAAGTCCTAGTCTAACCCTAGGGAAGTCTAGCTTTAGTGCACTCCATGTCAATTAGCAATTCTCAACATCCAATCAACAATTAATATCTACTACTCAAGTGTCTCCGATAACTCAACCCCCAAGCCAAGTAAGAGAAATCTACTCCATGGCTAGGGTTGTCATTTTCACAAACAATTGGTGAGCAATCATAGAAGACATGATGAAATTGAGAGGAAAGAATTAAATTAAAGCTATCTAATTTAAGCAATCATCAACAATCAAGCAATTGAATGAAATTCCACAATTCATTAATCAAAATTCAAAGTAATAAGGTCACAAATCTAGATCCAACTGAAGGAATCAAAAGAGCACAAATTGAGAGTAGAAGAAGAGTAGATCTACAACTTGTATCAAAGTTAAACTGAATTAGCAATAGATCTCACCAAGATATCAAAGGAGAATTGCAATGGAGAAAGTAAAATCCTAGAGAGAAGTTGGAGTTTCTCTCTCTAAAAGCAAAATGTAACTAACTACCCAAAAATATCTCCCCAAAATGTCTATTTGTCTCAATCCCCCTAATCCTTGGTCTTCTTATGCTTTTCCCGCCAGAATTCTGCCCCAAAACAGGGCCTGCCTTTGCCTGAAATCGCTGGTCACGTTTTCTTCTTAAAAATCACGTACGGTCATCGGTGCGTACGTGCACAGCACGCGTACGT
This sequence comes from Arachis ipaensis, assembly GCF_000816755.2. Taxonomy (NCBI): domain Eukaryota; kingdom Viridiplantae; phylum Streptophyta; class Magnoliopsida; order Fabales; family Fabaceae; genus Arachis; species Arachis ipaensis. The sequence continues at coordinate 70,740,286 of NC_029789.2, read as the reverse complement.
GTCCCTGGGGCTTTTGGCGAGCGCGCATCCAAGGGTTTCTGGCCCAGCCATACAAACGCGCTGGCTTCTCGTTTTGGCTCCACTATGCCGGCTCTGAGGGTGCACATCCGCGTGTACGCGTACGGTGCGCGTGCGCGCTCATGCCCAAGTTCCAAAACTCTAATTTTCCATGCTCCTTCCATTCATGCATGCTTCCTTCATCCCTCTTAGCCATTTTTGCCCTGTGACTTCTGAAACCACTTAACAAACAGATCACGGCATCGAATGGAAATAGAGAAGGGTTGCGATATATTAATTTTAATGCAAAAGAAGCATGTTTTCATCTATGAAGCAAAGTTGGGAAAGGAACACAAAATCATGCATTTTTATTTGAATAAGTGTGGAAAATCATTGATAAAACCCTCAAAATCTATACATGATAAAGGAGGCTTCTTTCTGCATAGCACCATTGGCAATATAATCATTGATAAGGAATTGTGTGATCTAGGATCAAGTATCAATCTGATTCCCTTATCCATGATGAGGAAACTGTCTATAGAAGAAGTGAAACCTGTGAGGATGACCTTACAACTTGCTGAATCGTGCACAAAATTGTGATTACACCTTTCACAACTTCGCACAACTAACCAGCAAGTGCACTGGGTCGTCCAAGTAATACCTTACGTGAGTAAGGGTCGATCCCACAGAGATTGTCGGTTTGAGGCAAGTTATGATTATCTTGTAAATTTTAGTCAAGAGATTAATGATAAAATTGATTTTGTTTATGAAAAGTAAATAACATGAAATAAATGGTACTTGTGATTCAGTAATGAGGAACAGGTTGAGTTTTCGGAGATGCTCTATCATCTGAATCTCAGCTTTCCTACTATCTTCTTCTCCAAACACGCATGGCTTCCTTCAATGGCAAGCTGTATGATCCTCTCGGATGAAAAATACCAGGCACGGTTTCTGTACAGCTACTCAACTATCGGATCTCTCGTCTCAGATGAAAAATACCAGGTACAGCTACCGCACGGCTAATCATTTGTCGGTTCTCACTTGTGTCAGAATAGGATCTCTCTATCCTTTTACACACTGTCACTGCGCCCAACATTCATGAGTTTGAAGCTCGTCACAGTCATGCACTCCCAGTTCCTACCCGGAATACCATAGACAAGATTTAGACTTTCTGGATCCCAGGAATACTGCCAATTGGTTCTATCCTCTACCATAAAGGTTCTAACCTCTGGACTCGGTCCGTGGATTAGAGACCCAAGAGATACGCACTCAAGCTGTCGCCCAATGACTACATTGAGCTCAGATAGAACGGGAGTGGTTGTCAGGCACGTGTTCATAGGTTTGAGAATAATGATGAGTGTCACGGATCATCATATTCTCTATATTGAAATACGAGTGAGTATCTTAGAATAGAATCAAGCGTGATTGAATAGAAAATAGTAGTAATTGCATTAATCCACTGAAACACAGTAGAGCTCCTCACCCCCACCTATGGGGTTTAGAGACTAATGCTGTAGAAGATACAATGTGAAATGTAAAATGTCATGAGTTGCAAAATGAATCTCTAAAAGTAGTTTTCATACTAAACTAGTAACTTAGGTTTATAGAAAATGAGTAACTAAGTGCAGATAGTGCAGAAATCCACTTCTGGGGTCCACTTGGTGTGTGCTTGGGCTGAGCATTGAAGTTTTCACGTGCATAGGCCATTCCTGGAGTTAAACACCAGCTTGGGTGCCAGTTTGGGCGTTTAACTCCAGTTTTGGTGCCAGTTCTGGCGTTTTACTCCAGAAAAGGATCTCTGGCTGGCGTTTAACGCCAGTTTGGGCCATCAATTCTCGGGTAAAGTATGGACTATTATATATTGCTGGAAAGCCCAAGATGTTTACTTTCCAACGCAATTGAGAGCGTTCCAATTGGGCTTCTGTAGCTCCAAAAAATCCATTTCGAGTGCAGGAGGATCAGAATCCAACAGCATCTGCAGTCCTTTCTCAGCTTCTGAATCAGATTTTTGCTCAGGTCCCTCAATTTCAGCCAGAAAATACCTGAAATTACAGAAAAACATACAAAATTATAGTAAAGTCTAGAAATGTGATTTTTTTCATAAAAATTAATAAAAATATAATAAAAAGTAAGTAAAACATACTAAAAACTACCTAAAAACAATGCCAAAAAGGGTATAAATTATCCGCTCATCACTGATAGATCAATGGTAATCCCTAATGGACTGGTTGAGAATCTTTTGGTCAAGGTGGATAAGTTCATATTTCCAGCAGATTTTGTGATCTTAGATCTAGATGAAGAGGAAGGTGATTCCATCATATTGGGAAGACCTTTCTTGGCCACACCAAGAGCCATCATCGATGTCGAAAAGGGAGAAATGCCTCTGAGAGCACATGATGAGAAGATCACTCTAAATGTCTTTAAGAAAATCTAGCATACTGCTGAAGAGAAAAGCTGCATGAGAGTTTAAGAAGAAGACTTGCATTGGAAGGAAAAACCCAAAGAGGCACTCATCAGCTCACCTTTGAAGCAAAAGACAAACAGTGGAAAAGAATAAAAGGGGAATGAAGATGTAAAGACTGAGAAGAGAAGGCAGGAAGAGATTGAGAAGTTGATCACTAGGAAGAAAGACCTTGATATAAAAACTGCTGCCAAGAAGGAAGGGTCACTGAAGAAAGGAAAAAAAGGCAAGAAAAAGGTTCCAAAAGGGTGGTAAAACAAGAAAATACCAACTAAGGGATTCTCAGAAGGAGAAAAAGTGAAATGGATCTACCAACAGTTGGAGACAGACACACAATATGAAGATTATTATACTGTCAATAAGATACTCTCGCTGGAGCATATAGAGATTGTTCATCAAAGAGAGTATAAAAGAGCTATAGGGTGGATGATGACAGGAAGAAGGCTCACAGTGAGAGGGGACAAGCTGAGGCACCATAGTCATCATCCACCCTAACGAGGAACCAATGTTAAGCTAGTGACAATAAAAGAGCGCTCCATGGGAGGTAACCCATGATTTAATATTCTTGCTTTTGTTTTAATTTCAATAATTAATGGTCTGCTATCTGGCATAAATTTGAACTCTCATGGGTGAATTTGATAACTGCACGCATTGTTTTTGGAGCATATGTCTAACTCCTAAGTTTGGTGTGCCTAAAGGCACTCTAAAATGGCTTTTAAAGCATGCTGATCATATAACCATTTTAGAATATATACTCATTCATTCTTTTGAAGTAATAGCAAAACATTAAGTTTGGTGTCTACATATGCTATAAATTTCAAGAAAGTCACTTTTTCTCAGAGAGTCAAGTTCATGAAAAGATAAACCATATTTGCATCATTCTTGTGAATTGATTGTATTAAGGTAGAAAATAAAATGTTCCTTGTAATGAATATGCTAATTATGACAAGACATTCATTGGGTTTCATATGAATCACTTACCAGAAAACAAGTTTGGTGTTCACCAATATTTTGTTCAAAGTCCTAAGGGGCATAGTTGGTTATTCATAAATAAGGAACATATAGCAAATTTTAATTTTTATATATACTTTGCACTTGATAACCACCACCGTGCTGAATTCAAGTTTTGAGCTTACTGTTGCCTTGATTGAAATAGATAGGTATGAAGACAAAAATGAAGAAAGGACAACACCATGCAAGTACGGGTGTCACAAGGAGGAAAAGTGAGTCACATGTGCTTGGGAATTGCTTTTTGGGGAGCAAAAATTTGCAAGGTTCAGCACCTAGGAGACCGAACCACATGCCCAATGAAGAGGTGGTCTTTGTCCTCATCTCTCTTACATGCACACCATCTATTCTAACTCTTTCAAAAGACATCCTGACCATCCAATCTTCATTAAAGTTGCTATAAATAGAGTCACTTGGACTATGCCTCATAAACCAACTGTCACACTCCTTGCATTAATGAATTTAGCTTTCGGTTTCCGTAAGAAAAATCTTAGTAACCATTTTCTATGAGCTCCAAACCAATCTTGCCTCCTCAATCTTTTCTTCTTGCTTCACCAGTAAGCCAAACCCTCATCCTAAGAGACATATAAATCCTCTCTCCCTCACCATTCTTTAATTATCCACTCAGCCTCATCCTTCCCTAATTAATGGCTTCATCAAGTTCCAAAAGAAGGAAAGGGAAGCAACCAGTTGAAGCTGAACTACCAACCTATGATGACAAAAGATTTAAGTCTCAATTTCATGAGTCACGATACTATAGGTTGATGGAAGCAAAAGAAGTTATCCCAGAGATTAGTTTTCGATTGAAGGAAGGAGAGTACCGCATCATGAGAAGGATAGTTGAACAGAGAAGATGGGAACTCCTATGTGAACCTCTCACTAACATAAGTGCAACCATGATAAGAGAGTTTTATGCAAATTCTGTAAGGCCAAGCAAAACCAGCCCTCCCTACAAGAGCTATGTTAGGGGGGTTGATGTGGATTTTAGCCCATCATCCATCATGAGGGTCTTACAGATAAGAGTGATACCCTTTGGAAAACCTAGCTTTGATGAAAAAATGAAGGGTGAGAATGATCCTGATGAGCTACTAAGTGGTTTATGCTTGGAAGGCAAAGACTGGAAAAGGGATTCAAATGGAGACCCAAGCTACTTAAAGAGGATTGATCTCACACCTGAGGCCAAAGGTTGGTATAAGATAGTGAGAAGATCCATACTCCCCATTGGAAATACATCAGAGGTCACAATAAAGAGAGCAATTCTGACATATTGCATACTCAAAGGAGGAGAAATCAATATCCCACAAATCATAGCAGACAACATCCAAGAGATGGCTGAAGACAGCGGCAAATCAAGCAAACTTGGTCACCCAAGCACTATATTGAGGCTGTGCAGCAGAGCAGAGGTAATTTTTGAGGATGCAGATACAGATCGGGTAAAGGGAGGCATGGGAATCACTAAGCAAATGATGGACGGTGTCACTGACACCCAAGAGGAGAGAAGAACTCAAGGAAGAAAAAAGAGACCACAAACGGAAGAGGGACAAGCTTCTGGCGCAATGGACTTAAGCTAGATCCAGAATGCCATTGCAGAAATGTCCTAGCAATACTTGAGGGCCCAATATAAGCAGTATGTGAGAAATCAGGAGCAGCAGGAGAACAGGCAGCTAAAAATGATGGAGAAACAAGAAGATTTTCAAGCAAGACTGTTAGAGCAACACAGGGAACAATTAAATCAAATCCAGGAGTCTTTCAATAAAATATCTGAACGACAGGATCATCTTGAGGAATATCTTCAAGACGTTAGAGAATGAAAGAATCTCTACCACACAGCTAATGAGGCCAGGAACAAAGACAGAGTGGAATATGATTTGAACACTCAAGCGTGTCTAGACTACCTAACCCGTAGCATGCCACTATTAAGCAGAGGAATCAAACCATATCAAGAATGCACTGAACTCGTGGATTTCCATAAAGCTCAAGCAAAAAGCAAGCAAGAAAGAATAAAGCAACACTTGGTGGATACTGGACTATGGGATGAAGAGAGATTTGGGACTGAAGACCAGCTGAAAGAAAGAAGAAGCAAGAGGAAGCAAGATGCCAAGAATAAAGGAAAGCAATCATAGAATTGAAAGGTGGTGTTGCTCCTTGTCTATCAATAAGAAAGATGTTATGACTTGTCCCTTTTGCCTTTTGATTCAATAAGAGAAAAATGTTGAAACATAAAGTGAATGTCCAATGTGGTAGAAATAGTAATAGAGTTTAGTGGTGGTATATATGTTTGATTGTTAAAGCAAGCTCATTAATAAAAGATAAAGGTTCGGATGATCTCTTGTAGTGTGAACCTAGTTGTTGTTGTAAAACCTTCAATTAATAATTATCCTTAGGACATATGCCTATGATGCTATTGTATTAGGATCTTCTTGGATTAGTAGGTTCCGAGGAGTATTTTCAAACTTGGTAACTTGGATTAACTAATCCGGGATTACCAACCAAAAATTCACCATCAAGAGCAACCTAATTACAAAGCATTTAGTAACCCAAAGAGGTGTGATAAACCCCAATTCTGTGGTTTATCTTGTGCTTATTTTAGGGGATTTTATCACCTTTTTCCACATTTATTCAATAAAATAGTAAGGTTTTGTAATTCTCCCTTGAATTGTGCTTAAGTGTAAAAACATGCTTTTTAGGCCCTTAAATTGGTGATTTTAATTCACTTTAATTCCATTCGATGACTTGATGTGTTTGTTGAGTGATTTCAGGTCCATAAAGCAAGTATTGGATTGAAGAAATGAGGAGAAAAGCATACAAAGTGGAGAATACATAAGGAAACAAGGATTTGGAGTAAATCAACCCACGCGCACCTGCAGAAGACGCGCACGCGTGGATGTGAATTTGCATGGCGACGCGTATGCGCACATGACACGTACGCGTGGATAGGAAAATTGCCAAGCGACGCTCACGCGTGACCCACGCGTACACGTCGATGCTCGCACGTGACTCACTGATGAAATATTTTCGTAGAGAAACGAATTTCTCCAAAACACCTAAATCTAACCGGCAAGTGCACCGGGTCGCATCAAGTAATAATAACTCACGGGGGTGAGGTCGATCCCACAGGGATTGAAGGATTGAGCAATTTTAGTTTAGTGGTTGATTTAGTCAAGCGAATCAAGATTTGGTTGAGAGATTTGTGATTTGCAGAATTTAAATTGCATAGAAAGTAAAGGGAATGGGTAATTGGCATGAAATTAAAGAGAACAGGAATTAATGTGCTGAATCTTAAAGAACAAGAAATTAAATGGCAGAAACTTAGAATGCAAGAAATGTAAATTGCAAAATCTTAAAGTGCAAGAAATGTAAATGGCTTGAATTGTAAAGGGAATTGGGAGTTGGATTTGCAGAAATTAAACAAGGAAAAGTAAATTGCAACGAACAGAGAAGTAAAGGATGTCTTGAATCAAACCGGATCTTAAAATAGAAATGTAAATAAGCATGAAAACAGTAAACAGGGAATGGGAAATGGGAAATCCGGATCTAGAAAACCAAGTCTAGATCTCAATGCCTTCCTAGATCCAACAAGAACAATTGCAAAGGAAATTGTAGATTGCAAAGAAAGTAGATGAAGAAACAAGTAACCGAAACTGAAATTCAATTGAGCAGAAAATTAAACAAGATCCCAAGGTGAGATTGAAACAGAATTTCTTCAACTCTCCACCCAAAATCCAAGACAAGAAAAATAAAGAGTGCTGGGCAAGAACAAGGAAGAAGAGAGATCAATTCTCCTCCCAAATTCTCTTGAATTATGCTCCAGCTTTTACCCAAAAGTTAGCCAAAAAGTTAGGGGTCTAACTTTTGCTCCAGCTTTTACTTCCTGGTTCATAATTAATCCAAAAGTTTGAGCTAAAGTTTGAGGCAAACTTTTGCTCAAACTTTTTTGTTCTCTCTTCCCCCTAGCCTTTCCTTCTTCCATCAACCTTTCTCCAAGCTTTCTTCACCTATCATTAATCAACCAAACACATCAAAGCTATGCTCAAAATCATGAGATATTCATTCTTTCATAATATGTGACAATTATAGCACAAAACCTCATGAAGTAGCATGAATTCATACATGGTTGATTAAATCAAAGGAAACATGAAAATCTACCCAATTGGCTTGCTTTTGGCTCAAGTAAGTGCATAATTCTATTGAAAACAAAAGAAAAAGGCTAGTGAAACTAGGCTAAGATGACTTGTCATCACAACACCAAACTTAAAGCTTGCTTGTCCCCAAGGAAGAAATGATTTTTGCTCAAAGGTTCTTTCAATTAGGATGGATTGAAGAAGAAAAAAAAAATTGTAAGGTCCTGTGAGTGAAGTGATTAAGTGTCAGTGGGGTGAACTCTAAATCATATGCTCATGCAAGGGCTTCAGTGCTCACTAGTCCTCACATATTAGGAGTCTTAGGTCTTAGGATTTTCATCCAAATGGTATCATGGAGATCTCTTTATATGTAGTCACCTTGAAGCAGCTTATAGTTTCTGTGCTTTGGCCTTGACTCTAAGTGTCATGTCTCAAAGCGGCTCTTTA
>NC_029789.2:70719718-70732139 GCF_000816755.2 Arachis ipaensis | reverse complement strand
TTTTCTGCCTAGTAATTGATGCTCAGAGCCTTGGGCCATGTTCTTTTTGCTTTTGTATTTTCTTTATTTTCTTTTGTTTTGTTTGCTGCTTCTTGGATCAATAGATTTTTGAGAATCTCCACAATACTTCTTTGAACTTCATGTCCTGCCTATGAGCTCCCATGCAAGTTTTCACAAGCATGCAACCTCAATACATATTCATACAACTAGAACCGCCACTTCTCCTAATCTTTTGCTTGCCTCAAAATTGTTTAATTCCTCAATCCTTCTTTTCAAAGAACTTTCATGTGATGCATTTTTTTTGAAGTATTGAGTGCAAACAAGTGTGAAAAGTGTAGTGTTATGAATAGTAAAGCATCTTAGTTATTGAATTACAGAAAAACTATGCTATGCAGGCAGGCAGGGGTATTATGTAACTTTCAATTTAGCAGCATCTGATACAAAATAATCACTGAACAATACAACCTTTTGGAGTTCGCTTGCTTTCCTCTTCCTTATCATCATTGCCGATCTTTACATTCCTCTCTCTTCCTTTTGATAGATGATGCTTAATCCTTCCAAAAGCTTGTATGATGCTCTGCAATGATATTGAAAGTTGCTTGTTCCCCAAGCACTTGAAAGAAGAAATGGTTAGCTTGCATGATTTATTTGTGGGCTTTTGAACTTACTTTGGTGTGGGAACACCAAACTTAGAATCCTTCATTCTCCTTTAGATTGTTTTGGTGTGCAACACCAAACTTAGCTTCTTGCATTATAGATAAAACTAATTAACCTTTTTATTAAAATAGTTATGAACAGAAAACTACCTCCGGTTGGGTTGCCTCCCAACAAGCGCTCTTTTATTGTCACTAGCTTGATATCCTTCATCCTCTGATCATGGAAGTTGAGGTTTCTGTTGCCTTTGGTTTCCTCCTCTCACCGTAGGCTTCTCCTTGATAGTTGTTTCTTTTCCCGTAGCCTTCTCACTGTTTTCCATAACTGCTTTTCCTTTCAACCCAACAGCTTTTTCACTGTTCTTTGAGTCATCTTCAGTGGCTCTTAGGGACATATTTCCCTCTTTCTCGCCCAGTTTAGCAAGGTTTTGAACCAGTTGTTCCATGTGCCTTTCAATTCTCTTGAGATATGCCTCTTGGTTTTTCCTTATGTCCTCCTCTGTGGCTTCATGTTGTGGTGTTCATCTTTCTCAGAAACTCCTTCTTCAATGATATCCTTCCCTTTGGCTGCTCTTCTTCCCTATGACATATAAATCAACAACGGAACACACAGTGATACTTTTGCAAATTGAGTGTAGTCAGTTGAGACAAAACTTCAAACAGTTAGTGGGTTAGTCAAAAATTAAAGAAAAAGTGCTTGATCTAAATCACCACCTCACTTAATCATTGTCAATCTAATCAATCCCCGGCAACGGCGCCAAAAACTTGATGGGATATTTTCGTAGAGAAACGAATTTCTCCAAAACACCCAAATCTAACCGGCAAGTGCACCGGGTCACCTCAAGTAATAATAACTCACGGGGGTGAGGTCGATCCCACAAGGATTGAAGGATTGAGCAATTTTAGTTTAGTGGTTGATTTAGTCAAGCGAATCAAGATTTGGTTGAGAGATTTGTGATTTGCAGAATTTAAATTGCATAGAAAGTAAAGGGACTGGGTAATTGGCAAGAAATTAAAGAGAACAGGAATTAAAGTGCTGAATCTTAAAGAACAAGAAATTAAATGGCAGAAACTTAGAACGCAAGAAATGTAAATTGCAAAATCTTAAAGTGCAAGAAATGTAAATGGCTTGAATTGTAAAGGGAATTGGGAGTTGGATTTGCAGAAATTAAACAACGAAAAGTAAATTGCAACGAATAGAGAAGTAAAGGATGTCTTGAATCAAACCGGATCTTAAAACAGAAATGTAAATAAGCATGAAAACAATAAACAGGGAATGGGAAATGGGAAATCCGGATCTCAGGACCCAAGAGACTAGAAAACCAAGTCTAGATCTCAATGCCTTCCTAGATCCAACAAGAACAATTGCAAAGGAACTAACGTTGGCGCAAACTTTTGCTAGTCCAGGGAGTATTTTTCATGCGCCAACTGTAGCCAAAAAGTTAGGGGCCTAACTTTTGCTCCAGCTTTTGCCCAAAAGTTAGCCGAAAAGTTAGGGGTCTAACTTTTGCTCCAGCTTTTACTTCCTGGTTCATAATTAATCCAAAAGTTTGAGCTAAAGTTTGAGGCAAACTTTTGACTCAAACTTTGTTGTTCTCTCTTCCTCCTAGCCCTTCCTTCTTCCATCAACCTTTCTCCAAGCTTTCTTCACCTATCATTAATCAACCAAACACATCAAAGCTATGCTCAAAATCATGAGATATTCATTCTTTCATAATATGTGACAGTTATAGCACAAAACCTCATGAAATAGCATGAATTCATACATAGTTGATTAAATCAAAAGAAACATGAAAATCTACCCAATTGGCTTGCTTTTGGCTCAAGTAAGTGCATAATTCTATTGAAAACAAAAGAAAAAGGCTAGTGAAACTAGGCTAAGATGACTTGTCATCACTCACTTAAAGGCAAAACGCTGGGGGTAATTTCTGAGCTGCCCAGGCCCAAATCCAACTTGTTTCTGAGGGTATTTGATCCAGAATTGAAGATTGAGCAAAGGGGGGTCACTTAGTTAGTCATGATGTGCCTTTAGTTAGTTTTCTAGAGAGAGAAGCTCCCTCTTCTCTCTAGAATTAAGTTAGGGTTAGGTTAATTCTCTTAGATCTAAGGTTTAATTTCTTGTTTTCATCTTATTTCCTTTATGATTTCTTGTTTCTACCCTCTAATTCTCTTAGTTCTCTTGTTAATTTTCCTTTTATGCTCTCTTTTATGTTTATGAATGCTCATGTTGGATTTGGTTACATTTAATGAAATTTGATGTTTGATGTTCTCTTATTGATGATTTGGGTGGTTGATCTACTTTTCTTGCAATTGGTAGTTGGTAGATTTTATTGATTCTTGAAAATTATGATTGATAAACCCATATTTTATGATGTATTTTGTGCTCAATTTAAATGATTTACTCAATCCTTCACCCACTTATTCATGTAAATTGCATGGTTTTACTTTCCCTTCCTTATTATGTGATATATGTTATAAACATGTTTCCTATGCTTTAAAAATATTAATTTTGATTACCCTTTATTATCATTCGATGCCGTGATTTGTGTGTTAAGTATTTTCAGATCTCCTAAGGTAGGAATGGCTTAGAGGACAGAAAGAAAACATACAAAAATGGAAGGAACGCACAAAAATGGAGTTTTGAAGAAAAGGGCAGCGACGCAAACGCATGGACGACGCGGCCGCGTGCCTAGCGCGAAAAGGCAGCGACGCAAACGCGTGACTGACGCAGACGCGTGCCTTAAGCAGAACGCAAATGATGCGTATGCGTGACCAAAGCGAACACGTGACAAAGAAAATCCCAGATAACGTGACCACATGACCCATGCGGACGCGTGATAGACACCACGTGCAGAAACTACAGAAAATGTCCCCAGCGATTTCTGGACCCTTTTTCGGCCCAATTCTGAATCCAGAAACACAAAATATAAGCCAGAGAATGGAGGAATCAGAAGGGAGATCATACATTCACTTTTGCCAATTTTAGATGTAGTTTTTAGAGGGAAAGGTTCTCTCCTCTCTCTTAGGTTTTAGGATTAGGATTCCTCTTAAAGGATTTAGGATTTCAACTTCTTCTCAGGTTCAATATTCCTTTTACTTTATATTTCTCTTTTAGGGTAAAGTACTAAATTGGTCCCTTATGTTTGGGCATAATTCTGTTTTGGGTCTTAAGGTTTAAAGTGTTCTATTTGAATCCAAAAAAGTTTCATTTAGCATCAATTTAGTCCTACAGTGAGATTAAAGTTAAATAATTAACAGAATGTCCTACATAACAACCGTACAAGAACAAAATCGATAATTTGGAGAACAATACAGACTCCAGAGGCACAAAATCAACCATGGATACATCAATACATTTATTTATTATTTTTCTTACAATATAAATAAAATATTTTCTATAAAACTAAAGAGAATGATAAAAAAATGTATTGATGCATCAATGGTTGATTTTGTGCCTCTGGAGCTTGTACTGCTCTCCAAATTATCGATTTTGTTCTTGTACTGTTGTTATGTTGGACATTCTGTTAATTATTTAACTTTGACCTCACTGTGGGACTAAATTGATGCTAAATGAAACTTTTTTGGATTCAAATAGAACACTTTAAACCTTAAGGACTAAAACAGAATTATGCCCAAACATAGGGGACCAATTTAGTACTTTACCCTTCTCTTTTACTTTCAGATACTTTAATGCCTTTATTTAATTACTTATGTTGCCAAATCGGCTTATGAACCATTCATGTTAGGATTTTCTCTATTTAATATAAATTGAGGTATTTCAGATTTACGATTCTTATTTAGCTTTTTATATTCTTGGCTTTAATTGATTAACTGGATACTCTTGAGTTATCAAACTTATAGTGATTGTTAATTGTTATTTTTGCTAATTGAATTGAATCCCCCTAACTCTAGTCCTTTCTTAGGAGTTGGCTACGACTTGAGGATCTAACTAATTAGTCCACTTAACTTTCCCCTGCTTTAGTAAAGGTTAACTAAGTGGGATTAAAACTCAATTCTCATCACCATCGAAAAGGATAACTAGGATAGGACTTCCGAATTTTCAAACCTTGCCAAGAGTTTATTTTATAGTTATTTATTTATTTTACTTGTCATTTAAATTACTTGTCCCTTACTTTCAAAACCCCCAATTTACAAAACTCATAACCAATAATAACAACATACCTCCCTGCAGTTCCTTGAGAAGACGACCCGAGGTTTGAATACTTCGGTTATCAATTTTAAAGGGGTTTGTTATTTGTGACACCCAAATGTTTGTACGAAAGGATTTTTTGTTGGTTTAGAAGTTATACTTGCAACGCGATTATATTTGTGAATTTCTTTACCGATAGAAAAACCGATCATCAAAATGGCGCCGTTGCCGGGGAATAGCAAACGTGTGCCTTATTATTGGTTATTGTAAATATTTTTCTTTTACTTGTTTATTTGTTTTTATTTTTCCCTTTTATTTCTATTAGCTATTATGAATTCTCACCCCTCTCGCTTTGAGTTTGGTTCTAAATTTGTTGAAAGGAGTGAAAGCTATAACAGAAATATGCATGAAGGTCTAAGCAATCAAAGATGGATGGAGCTAAGAGGATCTGATCAACCCTTTAGGCAACAACACCCTCCAAGATCCAATAAAGTTTATATAAAAATTCTAATTAATTTAAACTTCAATTATCATGAAACTCTATTTAATCACCTTTAGCAAAATAATTTTCTTAAAATAAATCACAAATAACTAATTATTTTATTTTCAAAAACTAGGGTTGTTACATTCTACCCACCTTAGAAAAATTTTCGCCCTCGAAAATTGCTAGAATAAAATAAATTCAAACTTAAATAAAAGAAAACAGAATATATGAACAGAAGCATAGGCATTGTCAAGAATGAATATTCAAAGATTTACGTAAGCAATTAGATTCATAGGCAAACAAAGGTATACAAGAATGACAAGGTATGGTTGGGAAACAATCAAATCACATTCTAAGGAGAAAATTCAAACCAGAGAATTCCAATGAAAGCAAAGAAGAATAAGATGGCACGAGTTTGCATGGCACGAATAAAGATTACACATCAAAACGAAGCTAACTTTATAACTTCTAACGCTCCCAAACCCATGAATCACATTACTTATTCTTCTATTTCGTCTATGATAACCCATTAGTGCTACCATATACATAAATCATTAGTATTAAGTTGGCCAGACCTAATACCATGAGGCATGCAATGGTAGACTAATAGCGTTAATCATCAGATAGTCATGCTATAAAACTCAAACTCTTGTTATCAGAAAAAGTCACAAAGCATGACAGACACTCAGAGTATGCAGTGAAGCATAGTCAGTCCATTCTCAAGGCTCTAACAGGAACGAACTACTCTGATACCATTTGTAACGACCCAACTTTCAGAACGTCATGATCGTACCGAAAGTAAGGCGTTACCAACCTGCTTTCCTTTATTAACTATTTACTATTGAGCCTTTAGTTCGATATCGCGATTTAGTTTTATAGAAAATTCCAGAAAAATTATTTTTTTGTTTATCAAAATCATATATCAAACATTTCAAAGTAATAGTAATCACATAATTATTAATAATAATATCTGTCATACAAAAGATTTCAAATAAAACTCAGATACAAATCTTATCCCTCTGTATAAAATAAAAATCTTAAGCAATAAGGGCGAGGGAATTCAATGAAAGCAACTCAATTCAAAAGCTTAACTCATAAATAAGGTCTAACAATCGCCCGCAGCTTCAAACTGAGTCTTCGAACCTGTATCATTGAAAAGGTGGAGGATTTTTGGGGTGAGAACAAACCACACGTTCTCAGTAGGGAATGGGAATGCCGTAAAAGTAATGAAATAGAATGCAAATAATTAACATACTCAAGGAAACTATATTTTTATCAAACCCTTATGAAAATACTATTCTTGGTTTTACTTTAACTAATTATTTACCTCGTTCAAAGAAAATCTCTAATTTCAAAACAAATTCCAAAATATAAAACTGGTCACATTAAGCATTTCTCAACCACCCAATTAATTTTCAATCACAACATCAATTCTTACTCATCATCATACATTCACCAACTAATAGCACTAACAAGAGATTCAATTCAACACACAAACAAGTCACAGCAAGGCAAAGAGCATAATCACAGGGAAGTACAACGAGCAAACCCAATCAAATGCAAATGCACAAACAAGGATGATGCATGTCTAGCCCTAGTGCAGGTAATGAGCTCATTTGTCGGTTTCTACCCGCTCCCGACGTAACCCGAAGCAGCTGAAACGGGTATGGTTTTCAGTCAGCATAGGTACAGTTCTCACTAACCGACGTATGCCTCATATCCTCTGTAAGCAGACCCTACCTTACAGGTTGCGGCATTCCAACCGTGTATGAAATCATATCCTCTGTAAGCAATCCTTGCATTACAGGTGTGGCATTCTAGCCGTGTACGAATTAATATCCTCTACAAGTGATCCCAGGCTATCAGTTGCAGGTATAGCTCTCAATAGCTGTGTAGCACTGGAAAACGTTCTGTGGTCGTACCACTATCTATCTGACTGCCTTCACGCAGCAGATCATCGCATTATCATTCTCATTATCATCATTTATTATCATTTTCATTATTCATCTTCACTTTCACATTCTTGTGCAGTACCTCTTTCTTTCTCTGTTCACTTATGCTATTCAAATTCAATCATACTATACAAACTTTACATCTTTCACTTTTACAACATCTTAGCTCAAATCATTTCTCTTTATCATTCGGATTCAAATATTATAAAATTCACCAAACTCCTGAAAAGTAATCCTTTATTTCAAGCCCAAATCATAACCCTTTTTATATTGAATCAAACTCAACATAATTCCTTTCTTAAATAATTCATACTTGAAACATAAACCTTTTCTTGGTAATTCCAAATTCAAAATAGTATAATTCTTCTCTTATTTAGATAAAACTCAAATAATATAATTTTTCAAGTTCAAATTTTCTAAAATGACTTCTCAAATAAAACCTCAGGTTTTTATAAAATTTCGACAGCATCTCCCCTAAATCACAGACTTAACCACCCTTACGGGTTCCCTCTTTCTCAACATCTCATCAAACCTTTCTCAAAAACATTTGATAATAGTATAGAAAATCTATTTCTCAAATTCCATATCCAAGTAATCACCAAAACAACATCGGCAATCTAATTTTAGTTTTATTTTTAAAATATCAAACGAATTCGGAATTACGCAAACCTTTTATCCATGCGACCGTCTCGAATTAAGCTTTTTGTTAAACCAAAAATCACAATTTTTCACGGACTCTAGCTTCGGGAATATAAGCAAAACCGTGACTGCTCTGTAGTGCCTTAAAACCAGAAGACAGCAGCAGCGTACAACATTCAAAATTTTATATAAATTCCAAATTAAATCCAACCACCTTCAAAATTAATGTGGTTAAACATAACTTATCCAAATTTCTTTCTCAATTGGTTCTAGGGTCATACCATTTTTAATGAAGGAGTTACGTAGCTTGGAAGTTAGGTAGTTTTCTGCTGAAGTCTGTTTTACAAATCATTGAACACAACCTCTTCCAAGTCCCATAACTCACTTACTAAAACATGGAAAATCCTGAAATTTAAATTATATATACTAAACATACTCAAATTTCACCTCCAATTGATTGCATCTCAATATCATTCCAGAATTAAAAATTATAAAGTCTCAAAGTTACTAACTTAGAAAACAAAACCTGATTTTTACTGCATAATACGTCTTACTTTAAAAATTCATATCTTTAAATCCACAACTCTAATAGAGGGAACAAGTTGCTGCTGTGTTAAGCATTCTGCGGAAAACCATATTTGACATTCCTAATTCAAAAATTTACCATAAATCATAAACTTAATGAAAAAGCCTCAAATTCACCAGTCCAGCTTCCTATATTTCAAAGCTTAATCCGATCATCACAGAATTAGTTATAGATTTTCAAAGTCTCCGGCTTCATTTAAAAGTAATGCAGAAAATCAAGTTTTACATTTTAAATTTGAAAAAACATAACTAGTTCTATAGTTAATTCAAACATCGCAAAATTGAATCCCAACAACAACTTTAATTACATTTTACTCAGTCTTTACTCTCATATCATTTCGATTATCGTTGAATAACTGATTCACTTCCAAAGTCATCTTTTAATTTCAAAAATCAGATTTTCAGCAATTAGTTCAACATTTTAAGATTCAATCTTCCAATTATTCCTTAAGCCCAACTTCAATTAATCACTAACTAAGTCCATTACAGTAAACCAACTCAACCGCAGCAATTTCAATTTAACCCATCAAAATACCGAAATCACAATAATCTCTCATCAAACAATTTATAATTCAATTTCACAAAATCAACGAATTCAACCAAAGTTCCAATCAAAAATCGCAACCATTCCAATCATAATTTCAGCCACACAACTCAACTAATTCAGTATAATCACATAGAGTCCGAACTTTTCAACAATTCCATCAAAATCAGAGAAAACAATATCAATTACAGCTTCAAACACTCACAACAAAGCCCAAATACATTCACAGCCATAACCTGAATTCAATAATCCAATTGAAACATGGAAACATCATCAAACTTAATCCAAATTTCACAACCTCAAACCAAGCTTATTTCTATCAATTAGTCTCTCATAACAACAAAACCAATTACATTCACAGTAACATTCCAAACTCAATTCATCAATTATCCATACAACAGCTGTTAAACAATTAACTCGGCATATTTCAATTTAATAAGTTACACTAAATTAATCATTATTCACAACAGCATCTAAGTTCAATCACAGCTCAGAATAATCACAACGACTAACTAATTTCAAATTCATTTCAAGTCATTCATGTTAATTAAGAAATTCTTAACCATTATTAACCATTTGCACTTATCTAATAACTTTGTAGGCATTCTAAATTAAAAACGTTTAACTTTAAAAATAAATCCCCTACCTTAGTGTTGAGACTCGCAGAAATCGCCAAACACAGCAGATCCGTTAGCAGCTGATAAACCCATATTTGATGATATATTTTGTGCTTAGTTTGAATGATTTATTCAATCCTTCACCCACTTATTCATGTTAATTGCATGGTTTTAATTTTCCTTCTTTATTATGTGATGTATGTGAAAAACATGTTTCCTATGCTTTTAAATCAATTATTTTAATCACCTTTAATTCCATTCGATGCCGTGATTAGTGTGTTGAGTAGTTTTCAGATCCTCTAAGGTAGGAATGACTTAAAGGATGGAAAGGAAACATACAAAAATGGAAGGAGAGCACAAAACGGAGCTTCTGAAGAAATTGGCATCCACGCGATCGCATGGGCGACGCAGACGCATGCCAAGCGCAAAGAAGCAGCGACACGGCCGCATGACTGACGCGACCACGCGCCTTAAGCAGAATGCACATGATGCGGTCGCATGACTGACGCGACCGCGTGGCAAGAGAAGCTCCGAATGACGCGACCGCGTGACCCACGCGGACGCGTGACAGAGGCCACGCACCAGAAATTGCAGAAAATGCTCCCAGCGATTTCTAAAGCCCTTTTTGGCCTAAATCCAAGTCCAGAAGGCATAGACCAGAGGTTATGAAGTGAGAGAATGCATCCATTCACAGGTCAGAGACCACTTTAGTTTAGTTTTCATGATTTAGATTTAGTTTAGAGAGAGATTCTCTCTCTCTTTAGGATTAGGATTTAGGACTTCTCTCTTTAGGAGTAACTCTCGATCCCAGATTTTAATATTCCTTTACTTTAAGCTTCCCTTTTACTTTTATTCATTGCTTTAGTTGCTTGTTTACTTTTATAATTGAATTTATGAATACTCCTATGTTACAGATTACTATTTTGAATTAATGTTATTTGAGGTATTTCAGTTTAATATCGCTTTCTTCTATTTATTAGTTACAATTATTCCCAATCTGAAGATATTTTTATTCCAGTAGATTTATTTTCCCCCCTCTTTAGTCTTGGTTAAGAAATCAGTAACTTAGGAGCTATCAAACTCAAACATGCTTGACAACTGTTATCTTTGTTAATTTGAGCTTCAATAATCCCAATCTTTTCTTAGAAAATAAATAGGATTCGAAGATCAATTAATTAATCCCTTGACCTTCCATTAATTTAGTAAAGGTTAACAAAGCGGAATTAAGATTCAATTATCATCATCTTTGATAAGGATAGCTATGATAGGACCTCTAATTTCTCATACCTTGCCAAAAGCTTATTTACAGTCATTTATTTAATTTACTTGCTATTTAAATTACTTGTTCTTCATTTACTTTATTTGTCATTTAAATCACTTGCTTCTCATCCTCTAAACCCCGATTTACAATCTTTATAGTCAATAATAAGAACATACTTCCCTGCAGTTCCTTGAGAAGACGACCCGAGGTTTGAATACTTCGGTTAACAATTTAAAAAGGGGTTTGTTACTTGTGACACCCAAAACGTTTGTACGAAGGGATTTCTGTTGGTTTAGAAACTATATCTACAACGTGACTATTTTTACAAATTCTTTACTAGCAAAAATCACATTCGTCAGCAGCTCTAACACCCGTTCTGCTCTCTTAGCAGCTACCATGATGATTTTGGGCAGCTTTAATGATGGTGAAAGGTCTCAGCTTCAGCCAAACAGTAGCAACAGTAGTTTTAGCACCTCTAATCGACAATAGCGGCACTCTGTCAGGTTTTGGCACCCGCTCTGTTCCCATAGCAGCCACAGTGGTGGTCCTGGGCAGCTCTGGTGGCAGTGAAAAGCCTTAGTGTCAGCCAAACAGTGATAGTAACTACTCAGAGTGGATCTAAAGCAAGGACAGAGCAACGAAACCAACGGTTCCAGCAGTGGCAGTGGCTTCTTCTCAAATTCCAGAAACTAGAAGCAGAGGCAGAATTGGCGGGCCTTCCTCCTCCAGTAGCGGCTTGGTGAGACGCGGCAGCAGCAGAGTGCGACAACAGTGGCGCTGCAGCTCAGTAATGGCGACGCGACGGTAACCTGCGGCGCTGACGGCGACAAGGCTGGTCACGGGCTTCTCTTCGTGCGTCTCTCCCTCTTCGCGATTATGTCCCCACGACAAATGCTTGTGGACAGATCGGCAGTAACACAAGCTTGTGGCTCCATGGCAGATCGACAGCGACGGTGAACAGGACGCAATGGCGGCCTCTCTCCCTCTCAGCGCTACTCCCTGCCTCGGCTCCGGTCTTCCCCCGCGACGGCATTGGCGACAGGACGGCGACTGCGTGGCGACGACTCCCTCTTCTCTTCTCTCCTTTGTCTCTGTTGAGTGTGGGTTTGTGTAATATGAGTTGATGAGAGTGAGTGTGCTGTCCGTGTGAGTGAGGGGTGAAGGGGGTGGGGTTCCACGGCTGAAGGGAGAAGAAAATGGGTAGGTTAGGATTTCTGATTAGGAACTTAGGGTTTTCAATTTGGAAAATTAGGGTTTCTGAGTTTGATTTGGGAATTAAGGTTTGAAATTAGGGATTTTATAAAGTAATATGGATAGATATGAATAGATATTTTGATAAAATTGGAGGGTAGAGTAATTTTAAAACCAAATATACTTTATTAAAAATATTTAGGAACATTATTTATCAACATATTGCTAAGTTCAATCAATTATTTCTAATTTATATTATAAAATGAACAAGTTAATTATATTTTGTAAAGTACAATTTAAATTCAAATATCAATTTTCTAGATTAAATCATACAAATCTCTATTA
>NC_029789.2:70700135-70718960 GCF_000816755.2 Arachis ipaensis | reverse complement strand
AAAATTGTACATAAATATTAATTGACTTAAACTTAAAGTATTTATAAATATCAATCTAATCATTTCTAATAAAATAATTTATAGGAGTTCAAATTAATAACATAATTCATTCAAAATAGGATTTATTTAAATTAAATTATACAATTCTTCTATTTTTTCAATTATCAAAATTATAATTTCAATCATTCCGAATATCTAATAAAGTTTATATAAAAATTCTAATTAATTTAAACTTAAATTATCATGAAACTCTATTTAATCACCTTTAGCAAAATAATTTTCATAAAATAAATCACAAATAACTAATTATTTTCTTTTCAAAAACTAGGGTTGTTACATTCTACCCACCTTAGAAAAATTTTCGCCCTCGAAAATTGCTAGAATAAAATAAATTCAAACTTAAATCAAAGAAAACAGAATATATGAACAGAAGCATAGGCATTGTCAAGAATGAATATTCAAAGAGTTACGTAAGCAATCAGATTCATAGGCAAACAAAGGTATACAAGAATGACAAGGTATGGTTGGGAAACAATCAAATCACATTCTAAGGAGAAAATTCAAACCAGAGAATTCCAATGAAAGCAACGAAGAATAAGATGGCATGAGTTTGCGTGGCACGAATAAAGATTACATATCAAAACGAAGCTAACTTTATATCTTCTAACGCTCCCAAACCCCATGAATCGCATTAGTTATTCTTCTATTTCGTCTATGATAACCCATTAGTGCTACCATATACATAAATCATTAGTATTAAGTTGGCCAGACCTAATACCATGAAGCATGCAATGGTAGACTAATAACGTTAATCATCAGACAGTCATGCATATAAAACTCAAACTCTTGTTATCAGAACAAGTCACAAAGCATGACAGACACTAAAAGTATGCAGTGAAGCATAGTCAGTCCATTCTCAAGGCTCTAACAGGAACGAACTGCTCTTATACCATTTGTAACGACCCAACTTTCAGAACGTCATGATCGTACCGAAAGTAAGGCGTTACCAACCAGAAAATTTTTGTTTTTGTTTATCAAAATCATATATCAAACATTTCAAAGTAATAGTAATCACATAATTATTAATAATAATATCTGTCATACAAAAGATTTCAAATAAAACTCAGATACAAATCCTATCCCTCTGTATAAAATAAAAATCTTAACCAACAAGGGCGAGGGAACTCTATGAAAGCAACTCAATTCAAAAACTTAACTCATAAATAAGGTCTAACAATCGGCCACAGCTTCAAACTGAGTCTTCGAACCTGTATCTTTGAAAAGGTGGAGGATTTTTGGGGTGATAACAAACCACACGTTCGCAGTAGGGAATGGGAATGCCGTAAAAGTAATGAAATAGAATGCAAATAATTAACATACTCAAGGAAACTATATTTTTATTAAACCCTTATGAAAATACTATTCTTGGTTTTACTTTAACTAATTATTTACCTCGTTCAAAGAAAATCTCTAAGCTCAAAACAAATTCCAAAATATAAAACTGGTCACATTAAGCATTTCTCAACCACCCAATTAATTTTCAATCACAACATCAATTCTTACTCATCATCATACATTCACCAACTAATAGCACTAACAAGAGATTCAATTCAACACACAAACAAGTCACAGCAAGGCAAACAGCACAATCACATGGAAGTACAACGAGCAAACCCAATCAAATGCAAATGCACATACAAGGATGATGTATGTCTAGCCCTAGTGGAGGTAATGAGCTCATTTGTCGGTTTCTACCCGCTCCCGACGTAACCCGAAGCAGCTAAAACGGGTATGGTTTTCCAGTTAGCATAGGTACAGTTCTCACTAACCGACGTATGCGTCATATCCTCTGTAACCAGACCCTGCCTTACAGGTTGCGGCATTCCAACCGTGTATGAAATCATATCCTCTGTAAGCAATCCTTGCGTTACAAGTGCGGCATTCTAGCCGTGTACGAATTAATATCCTCTGCAAGTGATTCTAGGCTATCAGTTGCAGGTATAGCTCTCAATAGCTGTCTAGCACTGGAAAATATTCTGTGGTCGTACCACTATCTATCTGACTGCCTTCACGCAGCAGATCATCGCATAATCATTCTCATTATCATCATTTATTATCATTTTCATTATTCATCTTCACTTTCACATTCTTGTGCAGTACCTCTTTCTTTCTCTGTTCACTTATGCTATTCAAATTCAATCATACTATACAAACTTTACATCTTTCACTTTTACAACATCTTAGCTCAAATTATTTCTCTTTATCATTCGGATTCAAATATTATAAAATTCACCAAACTCCTGAAAAGTAATCCTTTATTTCAAGCTCAAATCATAACCCTTTTCATATTGAATCAAACTCAACATAATTCCTTTCTTAAATAATTCATACTTGAAACATAAACCTTTTCTTGGTAATTCCAAATTCAAAATAGTATAATTCTTCTCTTATGTAGATAAAACTCAAATAATATAATTTTTCAAGTTCAAATTTTCTAAAATGACTTCTCAAATAAAACCTCAGGTTTTTATAAAATTTCGACAGCATCTCCCCTAAAACTCGGACTTAACCACCCTTACGGGTTCCCTCTTTCTCACCATCTCATCAAACCTTTCTCAAAAACATTTGATAATAGTATAGAAAATCTATTTCTCAAATTCCATATCCAAGTAATCACCAAAACAACATCGGCAATCTAATTTTAGTTTTATTTTTAAAATATCAAACGAATTCGGAATTACGCAAACCTTTTATCCATGCGACCATCTCGGATTAAGCTTTCTGTTAAACCAAAAATCACAATTTTTCACGGACTCTAGCTTCGGGAATATAAGCAAAACCGTGACTGCTCTGTAGTGCCTTAAAACCAGAAGACAGCAGCAGCGTACAACATTCAAAATTTTATATAAAATCCAAATTAAATCCAACCACCTTCAAAATTAATGTGGTTAAACATAAGTTATCCAAATTTCTTTCTCAATTGGTTCCAGGGTCATACCATTTTTAATGAAGGAGTTACGTGGCTAGGAAGTTAGGTAATTTTCTGCTGAAGTCTGTTTTACAAATCATTGAACACAACCTCTTCCAAGTCCCATAACTCACTTACTAAAACATGGAAAATCCTGAAATTTAAATCATATATACTAAAAATACTCAAATTTTACCTCCAATTGATTGCATCTCAATATCATTCCAGAATTAAAAATTATAAAGTCTCAAATATTACTAACTTAGAAAACAAAACCTGATTTTTACTTCATAATACGTCTTAATTTAAAAATCCATATCTTTAAAACCACAACTCTAACAATTTTAAATTTTTATGAAATTAAAGTACTAGGACCAGAGTTTCATTTAAAATTGGTTCTATTTCAAATTACAAACTGGAGAATATTTAATAGAGGGAACAAGTTTCTGCTGTGTTAAGCGTTCTGCAGAAAACCATATTTGACATTCCTAATTCAAAAATTTACCATAAATCATAAACTTAATGAAAAAGCCTCAAATTCACCAGTCCAACTTCCTATATTTCAAATCTTAATCCAGACTTAGTCCCACGCAATTCCGATCATCACAGAATTAATTATAGATTTTCAAAGTCTCCGGCTTCATTTAAAAGTAATGCAGAAAATCAAGTTTTACATTTTAACTTTGAAAAATCATAACTAGTTCTATAGTTAATTCAAACTTCCCAAAATTGAATCCCAACAACATCTTTAATTACAGTTTACTCAGTCTTTACTCTCATATCATTTCGAGTATCGTTGAATAACTGATTCACTTCCAAAGTCATCTTTTAATTTCAAAAATCAGATTTTCAGCAATTAGTTCAACATTTTAATATTCAATCTTCCAATTATTCCTTAAGCCCAACTTCAATTAATCACTAACTAAGTCCATTACAGTAAACCAACTCAACGGCAGCAATTTCAATTTAACCCATCAAAATACCTAAATCACAATAATCTCTCATCAAACAATTTATAATTCAATTTCACAAAATCAACGAATTCAACCAAAGTTCCAATCAAAAATCTCAATCATTCCAATCATAATTTCAGCCACACAACTCAACTAATTCAGTATAATCACATAGAGTCAGAACTTTTCAATAATTCCATCAAAATCAGAGAAAATAATATCAATTACAGCTTCAAACCCTCACAACAAAGCCCAAAGACATTCACAGCCATAACCTGAATTCAATAATCCAATTGAAACACGGAAACATCATCAAACTTAATCCAAATTTCACAACCTCAAACCAAGCTTATTTCTATCAATTAGTCTCTCATAACAACAAAACCAATTACATTCACAGCAACATTCCAAACTCAATTCATCAATTATCCATACAACAGCTGTTCAACAATTAACTCAGCATATTTCAATTTAATAAGTTACACTAAATTAATCATTATTCACAACAGCATCTAAGTTCAATCACAGCTCAGAATAATCACAACGACTAACTAATTTCAAATACATTTCAAGTCATTCATGTTAATTAAGAAATTCTTAACCATTATTAACCATTTACACTTATCCAATAACTTTGTAGGCATTCTAAATTAAAAACGTTTAACTTTAAAAATAAATCCCCTACCTTAGTGTTGAGACTCGCAGAAATCGCCAAACACAGCAGATCCGTTTGCAGCTCTAACACCTGTTCTGCTCTCTTAGCAGCTACCATGATGATTTTGGGCAGCTTCAATGATGGTGAAAGGTCTCAGCTTCAGCCAAACAGTAGCAGCAGTAGTTTTGGCACCTCTAATCGAAAATAGAG
Organism: Arachis ipaensis; assembly: GCF_000816755.2. Taxonomy (NCBI): domain Eukaryota; kingdom Viridiplantae; phylum Streptophyta; class Magnoliopsida; order Fabales; family Fabaceae; genus Arachis; species Arachis ipaensis. Next base: position 70,714,174 of record NC_029789.2, on the reverse strand, counting down.
GCACTCTGTCAGGTTTTGGCACCTGCTCTGTTCCCATAGCAGCCACAGTGGTGGTCCTGGGCAGCTCCAGTGGCAGTGAAAAGCCTCAGTGTCAGCCAAACGATGATAGTAACGCCTCAGAGTGGATCTGAAACAAGGACAGAGCAACGAAACCAACGGTTCCAGTAGTGGCGGTGGCTTCTTCTTAGATTCCAGAAACTAGAAGCAGAGGCAGAATTGGCGGACCTTCCACCTCCAGCAGCGGCTTGGTGAGACGCGACGGCAGCAAAGTGCGACAACAGCGGCGCTGCAGCTCAGTAACGGCGACGCGACGGCAACCTGCGGCGCTAACGGCGATAAGGCTGGTCGCATGCTTCTCTTCGTGCGTCTCTCTCTCTTCGCGATTATGTCCCCTCGACGAATGCTTGTGGACAGATCGGTAGTAACACAAGCTTGTGGCTCCATGGCAGATCGACGGTGACGGTGAACTGGGCGCAACGGCGGCCTCTCTCCCTCTCGGCACTACTCCCTGCCTCGGCTCCGGTCTTCTCCCATGACAGCGTTGGCGACAGGACGGCGACTACGTGGCAACGGCTCCCTCTTCTCTTCTCTCCTTTGTCTCTATTGAGTGTGGGTGTGTGTAATATGAGTTGATGAGAGTGAGTGTGCTGTCCGTGTGAGAGGGGGGTGAAGGGGGTGGGGTTCGGCGGCTGAAGGGAGAAGAAAATGGGTAGGTTAGGATAAGGTTTCCAATTTAGGAAATTAGGGTTTCTGAGTTTGATTTGGGAATTAAGGTTAGAAATTAGGAATTTTATAAAGTAATATGGATAGATATGAATAGATATTTTGATAAAATTAGAAGGTAGAGTAATTTTAAAACCAAATATACTTTATTAAAAATATTTTGGAACATTATTTATCAACATATTGCTAAGTTCAATCAATTATTTCTAATTTACATTATAAAATGAACAAGTTAATTATATTTTGTAAAGTACAATTTAAATTCAAATATCAATTTTCTAGATTAAATCATACAAATCTCTATTATTTTTCTATCTCTAAAACTTTAATTTCAATTTATAAAATAATTAATTATAATAAAAATTGTACATAAATATTAATTGACTTAAACTTAAAGTATTTATAAATATCAATCTAATCATTTCTAATAAAATAATTTCTAGGAGTTCAAATTAATAACATAATTCATTCAAAATAGAATTTATTTAAATTAAATTATACAATTCTTCTATTTTTTCAATTATCAAAATTATAATTTCAATCATTCCGAATATCTAATAAAGTTTATATAAAAATTCTAATTAATTTAAACTTAAATTATCATGAAACTCTATTTAATCACCTTTTGCAAAATGATTTTCTGAAAAATAAATCACAAATAACTAATTATTTTATTTTCAAAAACTAGGGTTGTTACAAATGGGTCTCGGAAGGCGTTTGGTCATCTTGGTGAGAATACAATTTCTAAACCGCCCGGATGGAAGAATATAGATCAAGACAAAGGCGGATTTAAAAGCAAAGTTTGGGATCCTGGAATCTATTATGACATTCGTCACCCCAGGAGCCTGAGAATCTGTTTGAAGCTGCTTAAAAGCTTTACATGCCTAGTTTGGGACCCCGGAGGCTGTAGGTGTAACGACCAATTTTCAATACGCCTAGGACATACCAGAAACTGAGTGCTACCAATTTGTCATCCTATATATTATCTATTATCTATTATATGAGTCTGATTCGTTGTTAAAAGCGTAGTTAGTTAGCGAGGTACTTTTTTTTTTTTTTAAATATTTGGATTAATAGACGGATTCATTCATAATCAACTCACAGCTGATAACAGATAAAACAGTTATAAGCAACCACACATAAATACATCACAAGTAGCTAGCAACATTCAGTTATCCAGCTTTTATTAGAGTATAGACCTTTAGTTAGAACACCCCTAGGTATAGCTAGATAATAACTATATACATATACATATATACAACATCCCAGGTCCTGACCTGTTCAAGAGGTCCCTAAGTTGGCACCTTGGCTAGCCTAGACTCTATACTCACCTAGTCCCTCTAAACTACTAAAGCGAGGGAAAGTACGTTCTAGGTCTTCAAAACTCAAGTCAGGTGGAATGTCACCAAAAGGTAGAACATCATCTGCTACTCCTCTACACGATCAGACATTTCCACAAGACGTCTCTCTGGTACCTCATGAAGTATCCACAAAATAGGAATCTCGTACACAAGATTTAGGTTAAAGTGCGCATACAAAGGGGTGCAGACGTTGGCTGGTCTCACAGTATCTACATATAATCAGAGAACGATATTCACCCTAAACTTAGAAGACTATCTAGAGCAGAATCCTCTTAGTAGGGTAAGAACTGGGGAGTTCTTAGTAGGGTCGGGGTTATTAGTTACGTTCATTAATTCTATGTTGTTTAGCAGACTATTAGCAGAATACAAGGAAGCAATAATTAGAAAACACAGATAAGTAGAGAAGATAGAGAAAACAGACAGCAGAACACAAACAGAAGAATACAAGAAAATATCACAAGCGTAGAGAATAGAATACAAACAAGGAAAGCATACATTCATACCACAAACATAACAAAGGAAATGCGCAACCAAGTATGATGCATGTCTAGCCCTAGTGCAGGTAATGAGCTCATCTGTCAGTTACTAACCCGCTCCCGACGTTATCCAGCAACCTCTGTCTAGATAAGGCTTTCCTATTGGCTATACCCCTGTGTACAGGAAATAACCCCTCTGCCACCACAGGGTCCACTGCACGCAGGAAATAACACATCTGCCACTGCAGGGATGTACGTCGACACACCTTCTGTATACAGGAAATAACCCCTCTGCCACTATAGAAATGGAACAGGTGGTCACGGTACTTCTGTAGCAGGAAATAACCCCTCTGCCTTACAGAAATAAAATATGGATCTGTACCGTAGGAAAGCGTTCTCAGTGATCACACCATTATCTATCTGACTACCTCACTGCAGCAGATGATCATACAAGTATATCTGGAGTTGCCTTAACGCAACAAATGAATAAACACATCACTTGGGTTGCCTCAAGCAACAAATAAATTTTATTTTATTATTTTTTATTATTTTATCATTAAATTTTCGAAAATTAACTTACTTTTACTTTTAACCTTTAAAATTCACTTTTTACCACCCGTAACTTTTAATATTTCTACTTTTACCACCCTAACTTTCAGAAATTACTAAATAACCCCCCAAACACCAAATTAATTACTTCCTTGCCCTTTTATGAATAAAAAAGGTGTTCTTCATTGTTCTTCATCACACTCAAAGTGTTCTTCATGTTCTTCATAAATTCTTCAGATTCCTTCTCTGTTTTTACCCGTTTTTCAGTCTTTTCAGCAACCGATTTTTACCATAATTCATAATAAATTAGCAGCCACTAAAACCCCATATTTTCTACATGATTTCAACACAAATTGAACCTCAATTTAAGCTTAGGGTTTTGTTTTTCCAGCCACCCAAGAATATGAACTTTAAAGCTTGAATTTCATCAAATTTCATCAAAATTTCACCAAAATTTCAACAAGAATCACTCATATAAATCATCAATTTCAAGCACATCCAAACCATATCATAATCACACAACTCAAACACAATCAATCAAGATTAAATTCGTCAATCCCTACCTGGTTTAGCTGCTCCTAATTCGGTTAAACTTTCAGGTGGTCCTTAAGCACTTTTTCCTCCTAAATCACATCAAGAACAACTTTAAATCCAAAAACTCTCAACTGACCAAATCTCGCTCAGTATGTTAGGAAGAGATATCTCACCTTAGACTTACTGGAAATTCACGTTTCTTGGCCCTCAAGTCAAGTTAAGCATGATTCCTAAGGAAGAACATTAAGAAAACACATGTTTTGCATGGTTTTCCTTGAAAACCGAATTGAAATGGGAGGGAGACAGCCATCTAACCTTATTTCCAGCCTTGATAAGTCACATGGTTATTTAGAGGAAGAAGAGAGGATCATTTTGGTGAAATCGGAGTTTTGATTTGAGTTTTAGTTCAGAAGAAATCAAGCTTTGAAGATTAAGTGTTCATGAAGTTTTCTCTCTTTTCTCTCTTGTTATTTTCGGCCAAAATGATGAAATGAGACAGCCTTGGAGGTCTTGGGGGTGTAAGGTGAGTTGTGATTGGTTGGCTTGGAGGTGGATTAAAATAATATTAAAATATCTCTGGTGTACAACTACTAAAACTAGGTGTATCAGAACACTCGTAAAAACATCTCTAAAAATTATTTTCTGAGCTACTAGCATAAATGACACTAGTAACATATTTATTATGAGAATAGTACATGTATAATGAGGCCTTAGCATTGCTAAAGTCATCAGGGAGTGCTGGTGCTAAGTTGCACTAGTAAACCGTAAACCCGGTTAAACCGATTTTCTGTTTTTAACAAAAACAGACCAGGTAACCTCATAATATTATTCAAGAAGATTCTAATACTCATATAATGATAATATCATCCTATTATCTCTCTTCTCTCATAAATAGAGTCCGGTTTGTCAAACTGAGACTATTTACGAAAAATCGAACCAAAACTCCTAACCGATACGGTTCAAAAACTAGGTTCTTCGTTATCCGCGTTAAAGATGACATAATGACAATGAGGATTGAGATACTTGATGATTGATGACAAGTCATCTTAGCCTAGTTTCACTAGCCTTTTTCTTTTGTTTTCAATTGATTTTATGCACTTTCTTGAGCCATAAGTAAGCCAATTGGGTAGAATTTCATGTTTCCTTTGATTTAATCAACCATGGATAAATTAATGCAATTTCATGAGATTTTGTGCTATAATTGTCATATATTATGAAAGAATAACAATCTCATGATTTTGAGCATAGCTTTGATGTGCTTGGTTGATTAATAATAGGTGAAAAGAGCTTTGAAGAAGGTTGAAGAAAGAAGAAATGGCAAGGAGCAGGAGAGAACAAAAAGCTTGAGCAAAAGCTTGCCTCAAACTTTAGCTCAAACTTTTGGAAGAATCGAATTCACCCTGGAGGAGCAAAAGCTTGTGCCAACGTTTGCCCTCAAGCTTTTAGGCAAACGTTGGCGCCACAACAAAACACCCAGGAGAGCAAAAGCTTGCGCCAACGTTTGACCTCAAGCTTTTAAGCAAACGTTGGCGCCACAACAAAACACCCAGGAGAGCAAAAGCTTGCGACAACGTTTGACCTCAAGCTTTTAGGCAAACGTTGGCGCCACAACAAAATGCCCGGGAGAGCAAAAGCTTGCGCCAACGTTTGACCTCAAGCTTTTAGGCAAACGTTGGTGCCACAACAACATGAAGGGGTATACTTCCAACAAGAATAACTTAAGTTGTAGATGTCCAATTGAGGTGATTCCAATTGGGTTAGAATAACTTAAGTTGTAGATGTCCAATTGAGGTGATTCCAATTGGGTTAGTACCCCAAGAGGCATGCAAGAGGGATCCACGTTTGGCTCAAAGTTTGACCTCAAACTTTGGCTCAAACGTGGATGGCAGCAAGGAAGGCTAGCTAATATGAAAAGTTTGAGTAAAAGTTTGACCTCAAACTTTTACTCAAGCTTTTCTGGTTCATGGCCGGTTCACAAATGGGTTTCTCTCCAACTCCATGAGCAATCAACAGAGGCTTTTGTCAACCCAATTCCATCAAGAGCAAAGGCCCAATTCAAGGCTTGAAGATCATTTGAAGAGAGTGTATAAATAGCTTAGAATTTAAGTTTTTAGGGAGCTTTTCCTTTTTCATTTTTACTAAGTGAGTTTTGGGAGAGCTTTTGGTTAGGAGTTATTTTGAGATTCTGAGTCTTGGGGAAGGAGAACTGAATTCTCTTCCTCTTAGTTTTCTTGTTTTCAATTTCATTTACACTTGTCTTGAATCTTGGGTTGAAGAATTGAGGAAATTCTGTCTCAATCCCATCTTGAGATCTCTCTCTATTTTGATTTACTGCATCATTGAGAATTTGCGATTTCACTTCTTTTCTTCTACTGCTGGATCTTTACTTTTCTTGCAATTGAATCCTCACTTTGGATCTAAGAAGGCATTGAGATCTAGACTTAGTTATCTAGTCTCTTGAGTCCTGAGATCTACATCTTTCAATTTAAATTTCCTTGTTTCGTCGCTACACCAAGCTTATTTTCATTATCATTTGGGATCCGGTTTAATTGAATCCATCTTTTACATTTCTGTTTGTTAAATTTTACTTTTCCTTGTTTAATTTCTGCAAATCCACTTCCCAACTCCCTTTATAATTCAAGTAATTTACATTTCTTGAACTTTAAGATTCAGCCATTTACATTTCTTGCAATCTAAGTTTCTGCAATTTACATTACTTGTTCTTTAAGATTCAGCTTATTTACTTTCTTTGCTCTTAAATTTTCTGCAATCTACCCCTCTCCCTTTACATTTCAAGCAATTTAGTATCAGTCAATTACAAATCACTCAACAAAATCTTGATTCGCTTGACTAAATCAACCACTAAACTAAAATTGCTCAATCCTTCAATCCCAGTGGGATCGACCTCACTCACGTGAGTTATTATTACTTGATGCGACCCGGTGCACTTGCCGGTTAGATTTGTGTGTTTGGAATTTGTTTTCCGAAAATACACATGAATGATATATCAAAGGTTTTCCCCTTACTAATCTTCCGGAGTTCTCCGTACTTTCAGAAAAGATCTCGCGTACTCGAAAATCGGGGTTGTTATATTCTACCCTCTTAAAAGAAAATTTTGCCCTCAAAATTTCAGTTACCTGAGAATAGATGCGGGTAATCAGCTTTCATCTTATCTTCCAGTTCCCAAGTGTGCTCTTCTTCTCCTCTTGGTTCCCATGCTACTTTGACTAAGCGAACAGTCTTGCCTCTTAGCTGCTTATCACTTCTTTCTACGATCTGAACTGGTGATGCTTGATATGTCAAATCATTTTATAACTGTACTGTTACTGGTTGTGAAACGTGACTATCATCGGGAACATATTTCTTAAGTTGCGAGACATAAAAAAAAACATCATGAAGGTTTGATAAATAAGGAGGAAGGGCTATTTGATAAGCTACTAGACCGACTCTTTTAAGTATTTGGAAAGGTTCTATGTATCGAGGGTTAAGCTTCTTAGTCTTAAGGGCTCTACCTATTCCAGTAATCAAAGTTACTTCTAGAAAGACATGATCTCCCTCACTAAACTCTAAGGGTCTACGTCTATTATCAGCATAGCTCTTTTGTCGGCCTTGTGCTGTTTGGATCTTTCGACGAATCTCCTTTATCTTCTCAGTAGTTTCTTACACTAAGTTTGGACCTAAGACACTAGCTTCCCAATCATCATTCCAACACAATGGTGTCTGACATCTCCTTCCGTAGAGAGCTTCATATGGTGCCATCCCGATACTTTATTGGCAACTGTTGTTGTAGACAAATTCGACCAACAGCAAATACTTATCCCAACTTCCCTGGTTATCCATCACACAAGATCTTAACATGTCTTCCAATGTCTGGATTGTTCGCTCTGATTGTCCGTCTATCTGAAGATGGTATGATGTACTCATATGCAATTCTGTTCCTAAAGCTTTCTGGAAAGCTCCCCAGAATCTGGAAGTAAACCTCGGATATCGATCTAAAACAATTGACGAAGGTATCCCGTGCAATTGTACAATTTCTTGAATATATAGCCATGCTAGCCTTTCTAAAGTATAGTCAACTCGAATCGGAAGAAAATGTGTTGATTTTGTTAACCTGTCCACAATCACCCAAATAGCATCGTGTCCTGTTGAGGTCCTTGGCAATCCCGTGACAAAATCCATAGTGATCTGCTCCTATTTCCATTATGGTATTTCCAAGAGTTGCAGGGTTCCTAACGGTTTCTGGTGTTCCACCTTCACCTTCTGGCAGGTTAAACATTTTGAGACATAATTAGCTACCTCTTTCTTCAAACCCAGCTACCAGAATATTTGTTTCAAATCCTTGATACATCTTTATTACTCCAGGATGCATAGAAAATATACTTTGATGAGCTTCTGCAAGAATCCTTTGCCGCAAATCTCCAGAGCTAGGCACACAAATTCTGTTCTTATATCTCCAGAGGCTACTACGATCTAGTCTTATAGCTTCTGGTTCCTCTACTTTCATCCGTTTCAGCATCGTCATCATTTCTGAATCCTGTGCTTGTGCTTGCTGAATCCTAATCTTAAAATCTGGTGTTATATGCAATTGGGCCAAACGGACTCCACTTGACGTCTCAGTCATAGCCAACTTAAGGTCCTCAAATTCCGCGAGTAACTTTTTTTCCTTTATCATCACCCAAGAGATATTCAATTTCTTCCTGCTCAAAGCGTCTGCCACCACGTTCGCTTTTCCTGGGTGATAACTTAACTTAAAATCATAGTCCTTCAGGAACTCCATCCACCTTTGCTGTCGTATATTAAGATCCTTCTGGTCAAAGATATACTTTAAACTTTTGTGGTCAGAGAAAACTTCTAGTTGAGCGCCATACAAATAGTTTCTCCAGATCTTCAGAGCAAACACTACTGCAGCCAACTCCAAGTCATGTGTCGGATAATTTCGTTCATGAGATCTCAGTTGCCGAGAAGCATAAGCCACCACATTTTTGTCTTGGATCAGCACACATCCAAGTCCTTTATGAGAGGCGTCACAGTATACTTCAAAAGGTTTCTGCGGCTCGGGTAGCACTAATACAAGTGCAGTTGTTAACTTCTCCTTAAGCATCTTGAAACTTCTATCACACTCAGCCATCCAAACGAACGGAACTTCCTTTCGTGTAAGGTAAGTCAGAGGTAAGGCTATCTGTGAAAACCCTTTAATAAACCTCCGGTAATATCCAGCAAGTCTGAGAAAACTCCAAACTTCTGTAATGGTCGTAGGTGGTTCCCATTGTACTACTGCTTCAATTTTTGAAGGATCCACTGTAATTCCTCCCTGTGATATAACATGTCCCAAAAATGCCACCTTCTCTGTCCAGAACTCGCACTTTGATAGTTTAGCATATAACTTCCGAGTCCTTAGTATCTGCAATACAGTCCTTAGATGCTCTTCATGCTCTCTTTCTGTCTTCGAATAGATGAGAATATCGTTTATGAAGATTACTATGAACTAATCAAGGTACGGACGGAAAATACGATTCATGTAATTCATGAAAATCGCAGGAGCATTAGTTAGTCCAAACGATATAACCGTATACTCATAGTGACCATATCGAGTTCTAAATACAGTCTTCGGTATATCTGATTCTTTCACTCGAATCTAATGATAGCTCGATCGCAAATCAATCTTCGAGAACACAGTTGCACCTTCCAACTGATCCATCAAATCATTTATTCGTGGAAGTGGGTACTTGTTCTTGATAGTGACTTTATTTAACTGTCGGTAATCTACACAAAGTCACATTCCACCATCTTTCTTCTTTACTAGCAATACTGGAGCTCCCCAAGATGATGCGCTGGGACGAAAAAATTTTTTTCCAAGTAGCTCATCCAACTGCTTCTTCAACTCTGCAAGTTCCAGTGGTGAGTAAAGGCCCAATTCAGGGCTTGAAGATCATTTGAAGAGAGTGTATAAATAGCTTAGAATTTAAGTTTTTAGGGAGCTTTTCCTTTTTCGTTTTTACTAAGTGAGTTCTGGGAGAGCTTTTGATTAGGAGTTATTTTGAGATTCTGAGTCTTGGGGAAGGAGAATTGAATTCTCTTCCTCTTAGTTTTCTTGTTTTCAATTTCATTTACACTTGTCTTGAATCTTGAGTTGAAGAATTGAGGAAATTCTGTCTCAATCTCATCTTGAGATCTCTCTCTATTTTGATTTATTGCATCATTGAGAATTTGCGATTTCACTTCTTTTCTTCTACTGCTGGATCTTTACTTTTCTTGCAATTGAATCCTCACTTTGGATCTAAGAAGGCATTGAGATCTAGACTTAGTCATCTAGTCTCTTGAGTCCTGAGATTTACATCTTTCAATTTAAATTTCCTTGTTTCGTCGCTACACCAAGCTTATTTTCATTATCATTTGGGATCCGGTTTAATTGAATCCATCTTTTACATTTCTGTTTGTTAAATTTTACTTTTCCTTGTTTAATTTCTACAAATCCACTTCCCAACTCCCTTTATAATTCAAGTAATTTACATTTCTTACACTTTAAGATTCAGCCATTTACATTTCTTGCAATCTAAGTTTCTGCAATTTACATTAGTTGTTCTTTAAGATTCAGCTTATTTACTTTCTTTACTCTTAAATTTTCTGCAATCTACCCCTCTCCCTTTACATTTCAAGCAATTTAGTTTCAGCCAATTACAAATCACTCAACAAAATCTTGATTCGCTTGACTAAATCAACCACTAAACTAAAATTGCTCAATCCTTCAATCCCTGTGGGATCGACCTCACTCACGTGAGTTATTATTACTTGATGCGACCCGGTGCACTTGCCGGTTAGATTTGTGTGTTTGGAATTTGTTTTCCGAAAATACACATCAAATTTTTGGTGCCGTTGCCGGGGATTGATTAGATTGACAATGATTAAGTGAAGTGGAAATCTAGATCAAGCATTTTTTCTTTTCTGTTTCTTTATTTTTGTTGCTAACCCGCTAACTGTTTGAATTTTTGCTTAAGCTAACTAATATTTCACTTCAGCCATGGATTGAAGTATTATTGCTTTTCTGGTATTGTGTGATCCTTATGCTTTGGTTGTATGTCAGGTACAAGGAGAGTTATACCCACCTTTTGTGAACAAGACGAAAGAACCCTCAGAAGATTAAGAAGAGTTGAAAGAGGGAAAAACATTGTTGGAGAAGAGGAATCGGAAGAAGAGTTCCAGGATATGGAAGAACATCTAACAAATCCACCAAATGGAGCTGAAGGAGCAGCCAATAACAACAATAATCCACCATAGAGGAGAATTTTGGCTTCCTACACATGTGCAAATCCTAGACATTGTGGGAGTAGCATTCTAACCCCAAATGTTAATGCAAATAACTTTGAACTAAAGCCACAACTCATCACCTTGATTCAAAACAATTGTTCCTATGGAGGAGGGCCACTTGAAGACCCTAACCAACACTTGTCTACTTTCTTAAGGATTTGTGACACTGTCAAAACCAATGGTGTGCACCTTGACAGTTACAAGCTACTGCTATTTCCATTTTCTCTCAGAGACAAAGCCACTCAATGGTTGGAATCCTTCCCAAGAGACAGCATCAACAATTGGGATGATTTAGTAACCAAGTTCCTTGCCAAGTTCTACCCACCTCAAAGAGTTATTAGATTGAAGACTGAAGTGCAAACATTCACTCAAATGGATGCTGAACCCCAAAATGATGCAGCAGCAAATTCAACAACAATTTGAGCAAATGGCCAAAAGAATTGATGGCCTACAAGTAGCATCAGTGAATGCCACAAGCCAACCAACAACCCCTTGGGGGCAGAATGAGGAGAATCAAGAAGAACAACAACAAGAGCAAGTGCAGTATATACACAACCAAGGATCAAATGAGGTGTATGGTGACACCTATAATCCATCATGGAAGAACCACCCAAACGTCAGATGGGGAGACAATCACAACCAGAACCAACAACCATGGCAGAGGAACTCAAACCAAAACACTTCAAGAAACAACCAAAACCACAATCAGCAGCAAACTAACCAAAACCCTTACAGAAAACCTCAAAACAACTACCCCAACTCTAACCATTATCAATCCAATAACCAATGCATCAACCAAAATGCCTACCATCCACCATCCACATCTCACAACCCACCACAAGCATCACCAGAATCTCAAAGAATCACTAACTTGGAAAACTTGATAGACAAAATGTGGAAACACCAAGAAATGACAACCAAGAACCATGAAGCCTCCATGAAGAGCCTAGAGAGGCAGATTGGGCAAATCTCCAAGCAGATTTCTGTTGAGAGACCTTCAAGCTCACTACCAAGTGACACCATTCCTAATCCAAAAGAAGAGTACAAAGCTGTACAACTAAGGAGTGGAAAGACATTGGTAGACAACAACAAGGAGGTAATCAAGAAGCCTTTGGATAGCAACAAAGAATCATCAGAGAAAAGGGAAGCTAGCAATGAAGACATGACAACAAGAAGAAGTGCCCCAGAGAAGCTCAAAGAGAAAGACAACTAGCCACATAGTTCAAAGGAAGTGATTCAGGGACAGCAGCAAGTGGGAAAAAGTATTACACCTCCACTGCCATACCCCCAGAGGTTCAGCAAAGAGACTAAGGACCAACACTTTCATAAATTCGTTGAAACTTTCAAGAAGCTGGAAATCAATATTCCCTTAGCTCACTTGAACAAATGCCCCTGTATGCAAAGTTCTTAAAAGAATTTATCAATAAGAAGAGGAGTTGGCTAGAGAAGGAAACTGTGTTGCTCACCGAGGAATGTAATGCTGTGATTCAAAGGGGCATTCCACCAAAACTCAAGGATCCAGGAAGCTTTGTAGTCTCATGCACCATTGGCAGAATAGTTCTTAACAAAGCTCTCTGTGACCTTGGTGCCAGCATCAACTTAATGCCTCTTTCAATGATGATAAAGCTTGCCATAGAAGAACTTAAACCCACCAGGATGTCATTGGTCATGGCAGATAGATCAATCAAAACACCCAATGGAATTGTGGAGAATCTGTTGGTGAAGGTTGGGGAGTTTATTTTCCCAGCAGATTTTGTGATTTTGGATACTGAAGAGGAAGGAAACAATTCAATCATTCTGGGAAGGCCATTTCTAGCCACAGCAAGAGCCATCATTGATGTAGAAAAAGGAGAGATGATCTTCAGGGTTGATGAGCGGATAATTTATACGCTTTTTGGGGTTAATTTCATATAGTTTTTAGGATGTTTTAGTTAATTTTTAGTTTAATTCTATTAGTTTTTAGGAAAAATTCATATTTCTAGACTTTACTATGAGTTGTGTGCTTTTCTGTAATTTCAGGTATTTTTCTGGCTGAAATTGAAGGAGCTGAGCAAAAATCTGATTCAGGCTGAAAAAGGACTGCTGATGCTGTTGGATTCTGACCTCCCTGTACTCAAAGTGGATTTTCTGGAGTTACAGAACTCGAAATGGCGTGCTTCCAATTGCGTTGGAAAGTAGACATCCAGGGCTTTCCAGCAATATATAATAGTCCATACTTTTCACAAGAATAGACGACGTAAACTGGCGTTCAACGCCAGTCCTCTACCCAATTCTGGCGTCCAGCGCCAGAAAAGGATCAAAAGCTGGAGTTGAACGCCCAAACTGGCATAAAAACTGGCGTTCAACTTGACAAATGGCCTCTGCACGTGAATTGCTTAAGTCTCAGCCCCAGCACACACCAAGTGGGCCCCAGAAGTGGATCTCTGCATCATCATCAAAGCATCTCCAAAAACTCCAACATATTCTCCATTACTGCATAACAAGTAACCTTTAATCCATGCTCTATTATTTATTCGCAATTCAACTGATAAACATAATTGACTTCCTGACTAAGATTTACAAGATAACCATAGATTGCTTCAAACCAACAATCTCCGTGGGATTCGACCCTTACTCATGTGAGGTATTACTTGGACGACCCAGTGCACTTGCTGGTTAGTGGTACGCGTTGTGAAAAGTGTGATTCACAATTCGTGCACCAAGTTTTTGGCGCCATTGCCGGGGATTGTTCGTGTTTGAACAACTGACGGATTATTTTGTTGCTTAGATTAGGAAAAATATCTTTCTTTTTGGTTTAGAGTCTTTTATTATTTATCCCTTGTTAAAACACTTTAAATTTATAACTCAGTTAGTTAGAACGTGGTGTTTAAGGTGGAAGGCTGGCGCTGAACGCCTAGACCATGCCCAAAACTGGCGTTCAGCGCCAGAAACGAGGCAGGATTGGCGTTCAACGCCAGAAATGGGCAAGAATCTGGCGTTGAACGCCCAAATGGGGCAGAATCCAGCGTTTAACGCCCAAAATGGGCACATTTCTGGCGTTCAGGCGCCAGGAACAGACAGTGAGCTGGCGTCTAACGTCACTCCAGCTTCT
>NC_029789.2:70698015-70699932 GCF_000816755.2 Arachis ipaensis | reverse complement strand
CGTATGGGGAATTGACTTCATGGGACCTTTCCCACCATCATACTCAAACACTTATATTCTGGTGGCAGTTGACTATGTATCGAAATGGGTTGAGGCTATTGCCACACCCAACAATGATACTAAAACAGTGCTGAAGTTCCTCCAGAAACATATCTTTAGCAGGTTTGGTGTCCCTAGAGTACTGATCAGTAATGGGGGCACTCACTTCTGCAATAAACAGCTTTACTCTGCCATGGTTCGGTATGGAATTCGCCACAAGATAGCCACTCCATATCATCCACAAACCAATGGGCAAGCTGAAGTCTCTAATAGAGAATTAAAGAGAATCCTGGAACGGACAGTAAATACCCGTAGAAAGGATTGGGCACAGAGCCTGGATGATGCTCTGTGGGCTTACAGGACAGCATTCAAAACCCCCATAGGGACATCTCCATACCAACTCGTGTATGGTAAGGCATGTCACCTGCCCGTGGAACTGGAACATAAGGCCGACTGGGCAACCAGATTCCTAAACTTTGATGCCAAATTAGCAGGAGAAAAATGATTGCTCCAGCTAAATGAGCTAGAGGAATTCAGATTCACAGCTTTCGAAAATGCCAAACTTTATAAAGAAAAATAAAAAAAAATGGCATGACAGAAAGCTGTCATCTAGAATCTTTGAACTGTTTTTATTTTAGTTTTACCTTAGGAGTCATATAGTAGTAATTAGTATCTATTTTGATTTTATCTCCAATTAAGTTATAGTTTATTTTTCTCATCATCATTAAACATGAATAAAATAGTAGATCTTTTGAATAAGAGGCAATAAAATTTCGAGTTTTTAATAAGAGAAATTCTAATTAGTTACATATGGTGGCAATGCTTTCTGTCTTCTGAATGAATGCTTGAACAGTGCATATGTCTTTTAAATTTGTTGTTTAAGACTGTTAAATATGTTGGCTCTTGAAAGAATGGTGAACATGAGACATGTTATTGATAATCTGAAAAATCATAAAAATGATTCTTGAAGCAAGAAAAAGCAGCAAAGAACAAAGCTTGCAGAAAAAAAAAATAAGAAAGAAAAAGAGAAAGCAAGCAGAAAAAGCCAAAGCTCTTAAAACCAAAAGGCAAGAGCAAAAAAGCCAAATATCCCTTAAAACCAAAAGGCAAGGGTAACAAAAAAGGGGGATCCCAAGGCTTTGAGAATCAGTGGATAGGAGGGCCTAAAGGACTAAAATCCTGGTCTAAGCGGCTAAACCAAGCTGTCCCTAACCATGTGCTTGTGGCGTGAAGGTGTCAAGTGAAAACTTGAGACTGAGCGGTTAAAGTCAAGGTCCAAAGCGAAAAGAAGAGTGTGCTTAAGAACTCTGGACACCTCTAATTGGGGACTTTAGCAAAGCTGAGTCACAATCTGAAAAGGTTCACCCAGTTATGTGTCTGTGGCATTTATGTATCCGGTGGTAATACTGGAAAACAAAGTGCTTAGGGCCACGGCCAAGACTCACAAAGAAGCTGTGTTCAAGAATCATCATACTGAAATAGGATACTCAATAACACTATCTGAATTCTAAGTTCCTATAGATGCCAATCACTCTGAGCTTCAATGGATAAAGTGAGATGCCAAAACTGTTCAGAAGCAAAAAGCTACTAGTCCCGCTCATCTAATTAGAATCTGAGATATTATTGCTTCTCAAACTATTAGTCTTTTATTTTATTTGTCTAGTTGCTTGAGGACAAGCAACAGTTTAAGTTTGGTGTTGTGATGAGCGGATAATTTATACGCTTTTTGGGGTTAATTTCATATAGTTTTTAGGATGTTTTAGTTAATTTTTTGTTTAATTCTATTAGTTTTTAGGAAAAAATCATATTTCTGGACTTTACTATGAGTTGTGTGCTTTTCTGTAATTTCAGGTATTTTTCTGGCTGAAATTGAAGGAG